>NC_056726.1:989862914-990092087 GCF_019279795.1 Protopterus annectens | reverse complement strand
ATTGTAAGATATACTGATGCCCCTTTAACCAGGCTTGAACAAGCATCAAAATGGAGCCCAAACAATAAGCCCCAAGGAAAGTGAATACACTTCCCGGGCCTCTAATCATGGGGACCTTCATTGTAAGATATACTGATGCCCCTTTAACCAGGCTGAACAAGAAAAAGATAACTGTTAGTTGCTTATCTGGAGCCAGGATCTGTCAAATCATTACACCACAAGTACCAATATGATTCCATCATAGTCCACGTAGGTGTAAGTGACCTGAGGCATACCTTCGTGGACTATATGGCGAAAGACATTATGGAGCTCTCTGGCTAGTATCAGGCTAGCACTGAGCAGCACATTACCATCACAGAGGATGGCACAATATGAGAACCATCTGGACTTTTGAAAAATGTCTAAAACTTTATTTCCCCATAGTGCATTCTTAGGCAATGCCAAACTGACAAACCTATCAACATAGCAAAATCAACTCAACTGAACCTCAGCGTTGACATCCAATGTCAGATGACTAACAAAGAAAAAAAAAAAACAAAAAAAACTACATTCCCTCGAAGCCCTCACGTTGCTCAGATATAGACATCTGTGCAGTTACCAAGACATAGTTTGTGGCAGAGTGGCAGAGAGTATCCCAGCAGTGCAAGGTTTCAGTGCCTTCCACACTTGTAGAGCAGTAGCTGCACAGACAAAGTCTAAAGATGTCTTGATATACACTGTAACAACCATAACTCTAGGTTGGTCAAACAGGATAACACACAGAAGTTCCATGTGCAGATCATCATATAAAATCCATTAATATATTCTAGTCAGCTAGTTACAGGTCACCTTCCATGTCCCAAGAAGCTCACAATGCACACTTGGACCTGATGGAGTCAATTGCCATCAAACATAACACCCTACTCATGGAAGACTTTAATTACCAGCCAGAGTAGACTGGTAATCCTATACTGCCTCATTCTACAGGCACAGATTATTGGACTTAGTAAATACAAACATCCTTGACCAAATAGTGAATACACCCACTAGAGACTCTAACATACTGGACCTCATACTCACAGATACAGGAGAAACCTACAACCCCCCCCCCCTCCACAATATGTCATCCTCCCTGGCAAGGTCCAACCATGAAGCTGTCTCCTTCAAATTAAAATCAACACTAACTTCAGAGTTTGCATTGGAATAGTTCCAAACTAACCTTCATTAAGTGATGTCAAAATTCAATTCCATTCCAAATGCTGAACACAGCAGCCTGTGCTGAATTGCTTAGGCTCTGTACAATATATCAATGGCTGCATAGAGACTGCTGTACTGCCCAGAAATAGCCCCAGAAACCACCCTTGTGGCATCCCAAATTAAACAGACTATACAACAAAATGAAAAAGTTATGGCAATAATCATGAGGGATAGTTTGAGAGTTTTTATCTTTATAGGAATTGGGCAACTAACCGGTCTAATTAGGCCAAACAAAGCTAACTATGAGGTTAAGATAGCCTCCTCAGTGAAAGATAACCATAAGGCCTTCTGTAGTTATGTCAGAAACCTCAAGGGCAACACACAGCAATGTGTTGAGCTAGTGGTTAATGGTGCCACATTCACTCAGCCTGGTGATATAACAAACCTGTTAGTGGACAAATTCAGTTCCAACTTTACTCTCTCAAACACCCAACCATCACCCAAGAAACACCCTCAAACATACCCCATCCAACTACAGCTGAGACGCATGTACTGGCTGCACTTGCTAAAAACAAGAACACAGCCTCAGCATGCCCTGTTAATGTCCCAGGACATCTCCTGAACACTCTAAAATAAAACTTGGTGACTCCAGGGGTCCTGATAACTCTAGTCTTAAAACAGGCTTTGTGCCCCACGAATGGAGGACTACAGTGAAAATCTGCCTTCATAAGGGAGGATTAACAGATCCTGGAAACCACAAACCATTAGTCTGACTGGTCTTATTTGCAAAGTCAAGGAAATTATCAGGGACATAAGAGACCTTCAGACACTGGATCCATCCTGGTTTGAACCTAATGGACTTCTCTGAAAAGGTCACTAAGGCAATGGGGGAGGGGAATGTGGTGCATAGTGTCTATTCTGGCTAAAGCATTTAAAACAATACCTCTCTCAGGCATTATCAGCAAATGTATGGAACTAGGCATAAACCCCTTTGTGGCTTCCCCACTCTGGGCCAGTAATCAAGGAGCCTGAATCCTCACTACTGACATTGGACATGGATGTTCATTTGGAATGCAAATGGATACACTCAGTATTTCCAGATGCAGACCTCTCTGCATCAAGTACAATTTCCCTTAAGAACACTCAGGGAACATGCTCAGCCTGGGGGCTGGTTCCTCTCTATATTTGTCCAAACCCCCAATAAGACTTCACACTGGCACAGCTCAGAGTTGAGTCCTTAACTGGTGTTCCAAACTAAGTCCTCCCACACCATGTCTGTGAAACCAATGCTTTGTGTCCCTGCTTCAAGCAGCTGACACACACACACACACACACACACACACACACAGACAGACACACACACCACACAACTCACACACACACACACACACACACACACACACACACACACACACACACACACACACACACACACACACACACACACATTCTGAGAAAGGCTGACACAGTTCCACCTGCTGTGCCCTCTTCTGCCTAGATTATAAGGTAGTTATCACTGCCACCAGAACCCCTGCCAGCTACTTTAAGGCTCTTACAAGGGTACCCAATTTTACTGTGTGAAATTAATATTAATACAAATGGTAATGTTGATCAAATAGCAAAGCTTTCAGGCGTGCACAGCTATCACCAAATATATGCAAATACACTCAAAACTTAAATATTTTCTAAAAAGGACCTGCCACAATGAGAAGTTTAAATGTATTTAATAATAAATAATAAACAAACAAGAAAATACTAAATATCTATTTACAGTAAACACCAGAGTTGCAGCCACAGAAAATATTAAAAATAACACAGATGGAAAGTTTCACACAGTTATACAAAAACAGTATTTTGCTAGTCTTACTATCATTTCCTGATTGACTAAAATAATTATTGTCCCTACTTACTGAATAGAACAAGGCAAGACTATGTGGGTGAGTGGTCCTTATTGTCAGATCCAAGATAGAATGTAGAATACTGAGAACAATTGCCTACTAATATCTAAATAGTATTTCTGGCTTACAGAATGATATCACACACATTTGGTCATCTGACTCTGTTTCCATGACACTAGAAACTGTCAGGATTTTAACACCAACATATTACCATACACACAGATAGAGCTTTGCTCAGATCTGCTGCTTCTCTTGGACATCAAAAAAACATTTTACCTGTCTACTCCTGCTACATAGGTTCATAGGTTGGTACTAGGCTATCAGCCCTAGGGCCTATACAAGCCTAGCCAAACAATTCCATGGATATTTCTTCCCACAATTTTTACTTCCCTGGACCCCTGTCTAATAGGGCAACTGACATGACCTTGGGGTGAATTTCTTATCTCCCATCCAATCGTCAAGGTTCATTTTGAATAGCGCCAAGGTGGCACTCTGCTTGACATGTATGGGCATTCTATTCCAGAGTATGGGGAGTCTCTGGGTCAGGAACCTATCTCTCTAGCATGTTTTGTTCATTGTGATGACAAGGTTTAGATCCCTGGAGTGTGTGGCTCTGAGGGATTGGGATTTCTTTAAGTGGAGCATGTCCAACAGCTCAGGGTTTGACATGGCATTGTATGTTAAGCAGAGATCACCTCTGAGTAGACGATATGCCATAGAGTATAGCTGGAGTTTTTTTAGATGGTCAGCATAGGACATCTGCTTTAGCCTGTGATTCTTTTAGTGAGGTATTTCTGTGGCCTTTCCAGCTGTTGCAGATGTCTTGTGAGGTACACACCAAACGGGGCATTATACTCTATAATGGGGCTAATGAGGGATGAGTACAGGGACAGTGACCTCATTTTTTCTGGATGAAAAGCCCTTAGTGATGAGGTGTGCCACATAGAAGGATTTCCTGACTGTTGTGGTGATGTGGTTATCGAAGGTGAGACCACTGTCCACTTGTGTCCCTAAGTCTCTCATCACATTTTCAGTGTTTAGTGTACTGCCACCTATGTGGTAATTCATGGGTACATGGTTTTTCCCAAAGGGGATAACTATACATTTCTTGGCATTAAGCTTGAGCCCATGGCTCTGGCTCCAGGCATCTGTTTCTGTAAGGCCCTTTTGTAGAATATCCACATCATTTGGGAATTCAATAATGGCTCCCAGTTTGCAGTATCTGCGAACTTTGTTAGCCAGAGTCCCTTGGTGTTGGCCTGTACTTTACAGATGTAGATGCCAAACAAGAGCGGTCCCAGGACTGAACCCTCAGGTACTCCACTTGTCACTTGTCTGGAGCTGGATTTGGAGTCAGCTACTTTTACCATCTGGGTTCTGTCAGTAAGCCAGTTGGCAACCCATCAAGTGATGTAGAGATTTATGTCCAGCTTAGTACATTTGTCTATGATTCCAGAGTGGGAGGCAGTGTTGTATGCCTTGGTGAGGTCCAAATAGGCTGTGTGGACCGCCTTACCCTTGTCCACAGCTCTAGAGACTGATTCAAAGATGTCACTCAGGTTCAGGAGACAAGATTGGCCTTTCATGAAGCCAAACTGGGTGAGTTCCAGTGTTTGAAGGTTGCCAATGTCTTTGTTTATAAGTTCAATGATAATGCATTCCATGCCCTTGCAGATCAAGCTCATCAGACTGATTGGACGGTAGTTCCTGGGATCCAAGGTGGATCCCCCCTTGTGGTGTGGGATAACTGTAGTTGTGCACCACACAGTGGGCACGAAGCCTGAGGTGAGGCTATGATTAAACATGACACTTAGGTGAGGTGCCAGTACACAGCCTGGGATGTCATCTAGTCCCATGGATGCTGTATTCTTAGCTTTGGAAAGTGTGATTTCTACCTGTGTGGCCATGATAACCGGAATTTGACAATCTTTTGGTACTGAGATGGGCCCTTTAGGGGGCGGGAGGGAGAAGTTGGCACTAAATCGATCTGCCAGGATATTGGCAATATCCTTGGGATCAGTATACTTAATGTCATTCTGTTGTAGGTCAGAGCAGATCTGAGCATTGCCATTTAGATTCTTGACATAACTATAGAATGTCTTGTGGTTGTCTTTGGAATCTTTGGCAACTTTATTTTCATAACTAGCTTTGGGGGATTTTATGAGGGATCTCAGCTTCTTACTGAGGATGGTAAGGAAGTTTTTTGCATCCTGGAATTTTCCTTCCTCTTTTCTGCAACAGTTTTTCCCTTTGTTGTATAGTTTGTTTATGGCAGGTGACCACCAGATTGGCTTCCTTTTTTTGGAGGAGAGCATCTTAGTTCTATTTGGAATGGCAAAATTCATGCATGAGTGGATGTGCTCGTACAGTGAATTAGTGTAGGATTCAGCAGTCAAACTTTCGGGTCTATATTGCAACATCAAACACTTAAAAAAGCTAATGATGTTGCATCAACACATTTTCAGCGAAAGCTGAAAATTTTAAATATGAAGAACAGCGATTTCTTTCCTAGGGAAAGAAATCGCTGCTCCAACCCCCCCCCCCCCAAAAAAAAAAAAACACATTACACACTTCCAAACACATACACACATAGCCACAAATAAAACAACTGGCAGAGAAACCAAAAAAGTAAAATGAGCAAAACTTCAAAAAAATCACAGTAACTGATTGGTTAAACAATTAAACAGTTAAAAACCTTGTTAATGACAAGTATTAAACAACTAATGTGAAAAATTAAAAACACTAGTAAAGATTTGTTTAATATTGACAAGGATAAAACATCCATTTCTGCTTTTTTTACATAAAATCTTTACTAGTGTTTTTAATTTTTCACATTAGTTGTTTAATACTTTTCATTAACAAGGTTTTTAACTGTTTAATTGTTTAACCAATCAGTTACTGTGATTTTTTTGAAGTTTTGCTCATTTTACTTTTTTGGTTTCTCTGCCAGTTGTTTTATTTGTGGCTTCGTGTGAATTTGGTTTTTTATTTAGTGACTTTGTTTCTACCATGGCGGCTGAAACCGATGAGGCCTTGTTAAATCTCAGCACTTACTCTTTTCCTGAAGGGGACACTAAAAAAGACATTAATTCACTGTTTCTTTCCACTTTGGTGGATATTCAGAAATCGCTCAAGGTTCTGTTGTCAAAAGCAGAAGATTCGAAAGGGGAGGCTAATGCAACCTCTAGTCCGTTAGGTTCCTTTAAGGAACTAGATACAGTCGTGGAGGTGGAGCCTTTAAAGGAAACAGCAAGACGGTATCCAGCCGGTGACGGCAATGCGCAGCCTGACTTTTGTTTCAAGCAGCAACTTGGTTCTAAACAAAATCGCCGAGACGTGAAAAATCTTTTGGATGTATCTGGCAACCCATTCGCGAAGTATGTATATCATGACTTTAATTGTGAAGGGGATACTTTGAAAAAACGGGATAGCTTGACCAGGTTGGTTAAACGATACCGTTCATTGATTATTGAAAACCAGTATTTTGAAAGATGTCTTGAATTAAAAATAATGCCTAAAGGTCTCCGGTTTTTTAAATGCCCAAATGGGGTGTTTATCGGAGACGCTTTCTTCGAATCTTTGGTTTCTTTTTTTAATGAATGTGGCATGTCTTTTTTAAAGTTATTGATGAAAAATAACATTTCAAAAATAACTGAATTAAGAGCTGAAATAGCACGCTTAGAGCACGAGTTATCGGCCGTTGAGAATGTGGATTTTTTTATACCTCTCTTTGATTCTGTTGAGAGGCATTCAAGTGAAGTAACCAACAGGAAAATAGTTAAACTTGAGCGAGACATTTTAGCTTACAAAAACAACTTAGCCTACTCTATGTTCATGCCCAATATTAGAGAACCAACGGGTATTAACACTAATCATAACAAAGAAAAAAATGTTGGCTCTTTTCATGTGTCTGGAAGACCTGTTTTTTCTAAACAGGCTCCAGTAGGAAAACGGACTAACACTATGCTTTTGACAAGTGAGGCTACAGTTAATCAACTAAGGGCCACTATTCCATCTGACAATGTGACCTCTTTTGGTGGCAACAAGCAATTACTGGAAAAAGTTCCAAGTGTGTTAATTGACAGTGTGGACCTGGACTCTGAGACCGACAATGATGTTGCTGCTGATAATGTAGTAAATGATGTAAATGCAACTAATTTAGGTAATAAAGTTTTTTTAGCCAAAAAACCAGCAGCTATCAAGAAAACTGTGTTTACAAGAAGCAGGACATTTTTGAATTCAAACTCTTCGGGGGAAGAGATATGAATTACAACAGGGCTGAATTAAGTAATTTTGACATTATTAATTTGACTGACTATGTATTGGAACCTAATGAGTTGAAAATTCTCAATTTGGGGCTTAATTTTATACCTACCAAGAAAGCTGATTTGTGTAAAACTATAATTGATATTAAAAAGTACACACGAAGATTAAATTTAGCTTACATTTTACAGGGTGTCCCATGTAAAGAAAAAAAGTTAACTAAATCTTCCAACTTTAACCCCCCACTAGTACACACTTTAAAAGTTTTTGAAGATATCTGTTTACAAGAAATACATTCTCTTTTTAGTAACAATACGAGACAGAAACACAATTTAAGCAAAGAAGAAAGAAGGGCTTTTAATAATTTAAAACAGATGAGTCATAATACCCGCTTTATGCGAAGTGATAAAGGTGGGAATATTGTGATTATGTCTCAGGAGGTATATAATGTTAAGATGTTGAAACTGTTAGAAAATGAAGATGAGTATGAAATCATTAAATTATTTGATATTAAGAAAAGGGAAAGGTTCATTCATTCCTTCCTATATGATGCATTAATGTCAGGTGAAATTTCCTTAGAAGTTTATGATTACTGCTTGATTGATAAACCCAGAATAGGTGTTCTATTTGGAATTCCCAAAACTCATAAAAATCCAGTAGACCCACCTTTTCGACCCATTGTTTCTGCTCCTAACTCAGTGACTGAAGGGATAGCGAAGGTCATTGATGCTATTTTATCCCCCCTGGTAGCTGTTACTGACTCATTTTTAAAAGATTCTTGGCATTTTCTAAGGAAAATCAAGATGAGTTCTATGTTTGAGAATTTTGATCAAAATCAACACATCATTTTCACACTTGATGTAATTTCACTTTTCACGTGTATTCCTCACGATGAAGGAGTGGAGGCTATTCGCTACATTCTTGGAAAAAATGAGTGTATAAAGAATGGACAGATTTCTACTATTTGTAGATTTATTGAAATATTATTAGAGAACAACTTTTTTCTTTTTGGAAATATGTTCTATAGACAGAAAAGGGGTGTAGCTATGGGGTCATCTGCGGCCCCTACTTATGCAAATTTGGTGATGTCATGGTGGGAGGACAGTGTTTTAAGTACAGTTACCAAGGACTTTGGTATTTTGTTCTATTGTTGCTTTGTTGACGATCTCCTTTTTATTATTGAAGGAGACGTCAACAAAGTGCATCAATTTTTACAGAAGTTAAACAACACTGGAGGGTTCTTACAATTTACCCTTAACAGTTTTGGTACATCTATTAACTTCTTGGATGTGAATTTATGGTGGGATGTTCATTTGAGGAAGTTCCAGAGTAAGATACATAGAAAAGAAACCTTCACTTGGACATCAAAAAAACATTTTACCTGTCTACTCCTGCTACATAGGTTCATAGGTTGGTACTAGGCTATCAGCCCTAGGGCCTATACACGCCTAGCCAAACAATTCCACGGATATTTCTTCCCACAATTTTTACTTCCTGGACCCCTGTCTAATAGGGCAACTGACATGACCTTGGGGTGAATTTCTTATCTCCCATCCAATCGTCAAGGTTCATTTTGAATAGCGCCAAGGTGGCACTCTGCTTGACATGTATGGGCATTCTATTCCAGAGTCTGGGGAGTCTGGGTCAGGAACCTATCTCTCTAGCATGTAAGCATGTTTTGTTCATTGTGATGACAAGGTTTAGATCCCTGGAGTGTGTGCCTCTGAGGGATTGGGATTTCTTTAAGTGTAGCATGCCCAACAGCTTTGGGGTTGACATGGCCTTGTATGTTAAGCAGAGATCACCTCTGAGTAGACGATATGCCATAGAGTATAGCTGGAGTTTTTTTAGATGGTCAGCATAGGGCATCTGCTTTAGCCTGTGATTCTTTTAGTGAGGTATTTCTGGGGCCTTTCCAGCTGTTGCAGATGTCTTGTGAGGTACATACCAAATAAGGCGTTGTACTCTATAATGGGTCTAATGAAGGATGAGTACAGTGGGACAATGACCTCCTTTTTTCTGGATGAAAAGCCCTTAGTGATGAGGTGTGCCACATAGAAGGATTTCCTGACTGTTGTGGTGATGTGGTTATCGAAGGTGAGACCACTGTCCACTTGTGTCCCTAAGTCTCTCATCACACTTTCAGTGTTTAGTGTACTGCCACCTATGTGGTAATTCATGGGTACATGTTTTTTCCCAAAGGGGATAACTATACATTTCTTGGCATTAAGCTTGAGCCCATGGCTCTGGCACCAGGCATCTATTTCTGTAAGGCCCTTCTGTAGAATATCCACATCATTTGGCTCCCAGTTTGCAGTCATCTGCAAACTTTGTAAGCCAGAGTCCCTTAGTGTTGGCCTGTACTTTACAGAAGTAGATGCCAAACAAGAGCGGTCCCAGGATTGAACCCTCAGGTACTCCACTTGTCACTTGTCTGGAGCTGGATTTGGAGTCAGCTACTTTTACCATCTGGGTTCTGTCAGTAAGCCAGTTGGCAACCCATCAAGTGATGTAGAGATTTATGCCCAGCTTAGTACATTTGTCTATGATTCCAGAGTGGGGGGCAGTGTTGTAGGCCTTGGTGAGGTGCAAATAGGCTGTGTGGACCGCCTTACCCTTGTCCACAGCTCTAGAGACTGATTCAAAGACGTCAATCAGGTTCAGGAGACAAGATTGGCCTTTCATGAAGCCAAACTGGGTGAGTTCCAGTGTTTGAAGGTTGCCAATGTCTTTGTTTATAAGTTCAATGATAATGCATTCCATGCCCTTGCAGATCAAGCATATCAGACTGATGGGACGGTAGTTCCTGGGATCCAAGGTGGATCCCCCCTTGTGGAGTGGGATAACTGTAGTTGTGCACCACACAGTGGGCACGAAGCCTGAGGTGAGGCTATGATTAAACATGACACTTAGGTGAGGTGCCAGTACACAGCCTGGGATGTCATCTAGTCCCATGGATGCTGTATTCTTAGCTTTGGAAAGTGTGATTTCTACCTGTGTGGCCATGATTACCGGAATTTGACAATCATTTGGTATTGAGATGGGCCCTTTAGGGGGTGGGAGGGAAAAGTTGGCACTAAATCAATCTGCCAGGATATTGGCAATATCCTTGGGATCAGTATACTTAATGTCATTCTGTTGTAGGTCAGAGCAGATCTGAGCATTGCCATTTAGATTCTTGACATAACTATAGAATGTCTTGTGGTTGTCTTTGGAATCTTTGGTAATTTTATTTTCATAACTAGCTTTGGGGGATTTTATGAGGGATCTCAGCTTCTTACTGAGGATGGTAAGGGAGTTTTTTGCATCCTGGAATTTTCCTCTTTTCTGCAACAGATTTTCCTTTTGCTGTATAGTTTGTTTATGGCAGGTGACCACCAGATTGGCTTCCTTTTTTTGGAGGAGAGCATCTTAGTTCTATTTGGAATGACACAATTCATGCACGAGTGGATGTGCTCATACAGTGCCTTAGTGTAGGATTCAGCAGTCGAAATTTCGGGTCTATATTGCAACATCAAACACTTAAAAAAGCTAATGATGTTGCATCAACACATTTTCAGCGAAAGCTGAAAATTTTAAATATGAAGAACACCGGTTTCTTTCCTAGGGAAAGAAATAAAAAAACACATTACACACTTCCAAACACATACACATACCCAATCCTAATTATACCCACCAAAAACCAGTAAACAACTAAATACACATATGCACATAACCCAAACATACACTTAACTAAAAAAAAAAAAAACATTTTAAACCATATGCACTTACCTAAACCCACACCCTAACCCTAAGGTCAGTAACTCTCGCACATTCACATAAACAGCTCCAAACACATACACACTTACCTTAACCCTAACTCTACCCCCCCCAAAACAAAAATAAACAACTGAAAACACATACACACGGAACTCAGCCATACATTTAACATAAAATATACAACAGTAAACACTTTCAAACATATGCACGTACCTTAACCCGCACCCTAACTCTAAGTTCAGTAACTGTTGCACAATCACGCTCGGGAGCTATACCAGACAAGGGACCACACTACACTTCAGAACACGGCAAAACAATGAAGTGGTCAAGCGGCTTCTTTCCCAGGGAAAAATTTCACTGAACAGCTGCTTCGCTGTTTTGCCTGTTCACTCTACATGTGTCGATGAAAATGCATTCGACATAATGTGTTTTTGTTGAACTCATAGGAACCCCAACTTTCAGCTCCTGTCTGCATGGGTGCCATGACATTTGTCACTTCTGACTTAAGTAGCATGAAGATGGCTTTGGAGAAGTTTTTTACAGAGGTTTCCTTACTAGAGGGTGGGGGTAGGATGTGGATGTCAAGGGTGAGTTGCTTATAGTCAGACCTGACCAATGAGGGGGTGACCAATGGTGTGGAGCATCTATCTCCCATGTTGGTAATGACCAGGTCTAGGATATCGGAGCCCCTGGAGGGACAATGGATTAGTTGCTCCAGGGCATTGGAATTTTCAAGAACCGTTGAGAAAAGATGTTGGTACCTGAGTAGTTTTCCCAGTTAATGGCAGGGTAGTTGAAATCACCCAGTATTAGGGTGTTTGGTTGTATCTTAATATTTTCCAGTATGTTTAGAAAGGTGTAGTGAGAATCTTGGGGCATGGTGGGGGATCTGTAGTAAGCTACAATTTGGATTGCAGTCTTACCTAGTGTTAGTTGCACCTGGAGAATTTCAGATGCATTGTGTTGGGCAACTAGCCTGGAGGTGTAAATATCCTTGGTGAATACAGAGCTCCTAACTATTCTCTAGCACAAACATTGCATCTCTGGCTCCATTCAAAACTGTGGGATAACATCCTTATGGCCTAACCCATAAAGTAATTTAATTTCAGATATAGTTTGATGTTTTAAGATTAACCTATTCACTTCCAGTTCTCATTCACTCCAGAGCAGCTCTTTTGAGTGTGCACCTTTAACCCCTAGTGGGCGTGGCTTAAGCCTTTAAAAACTAAGTTATCACCTTAGAGTTCTAGAAAACTCTCATTGAAAGAGGTCAAATATCAATAGAGTTGTGTTTGCCATTACATATGGCTCAAGACAAAATATCCTGGTACCTTGTAAGTAACATGGTTTTGGAATTATTAATGCAAATATGAACAATCCATATTTGACGCCTAGAGGAGCAGTAGGGGTTAACTGCAGAAGACGCCTGGAGGAGCACTCGGCTGTAATTAAAACATACATTTAATTAAGTTACAATAATATATGTACATTTCTTTTCCTAACAGCAAGGTATACTGTGGATACATTTTACCACAAGCAAATCTCACAGATACATTTTCAGCACAAGCATCTGTACAAATCAGTTTGATATATAAATGACATATAATTATATACCAAATTCTGGCTAGCTGTGCTGGCATATGTCATACATCCACTGTCCTACTTTTCCTGGCATGGCTGGCAGTACCTCCTATTGTCACACCCTTTATAACACACTGGATATCTTGCTGGCTCATAGGACTCAAGAGGTTGGGATTGGTGATGCCACCTCCACAAAGAGGCTGGTCACCAGTGGAGTTCCTCAAGCCAGTGTACTGGGCTCACTACTCTTTGGCATTTATGTGTCTGAGGATAAAACCAATGTCAAAAGGCTCTAGTCTTAGAGCAGTCACTGAATCCCTCCAAGATGAGAACACCCTTCAGGAATGTCTGACAAACACTTGGTGCTAAAGCCATGACTTAAAACTCTATATCAAGAAATACATTATAGTACCTTTTGGATAGTCAGCTGCTCTGGGTAACTACATTATAAATGAAACACCCTAAATGTTGATTCACTAGTTGGGAGCTGGGAACTCCTGTAGATGGTAAGCTAGCCTTTGACCATGTGTCCAAGGTAGTAAGAAAATTCTGAGTTGCTCATTTTATAAATAAGGGCATGACATCTACATCCAGAGAGGTAATCATACCACTGTATTCAGCCCTTATCAGACCCACCATAGAGTATAATGTTCCCATTGGTAGGTACCTGACCAGACATATGCAGCAACTGGAACATCCACAATATTTACTCCTTGTATTATGTCCTACGTTGATTGCCTCTCAGCCCTCTCTCTTTACTCTGTATTATATAGACTACTGAGATGTAATCTTTGCCTGGTGTACAGGGCATCCCTGGACTCTATTTTGATGAACCTTTTGAACATCCACAAAACAGCATCAGAACCAATCTATCAAAAAAACTAAATTTTGCTTGCAACATAAATAGGAGATGTTGGAGAGGCAGATATTTCTCAAAATTCCCATTCTCTGGAACAGGCTCTCCATCCATGTAAAGCAGTTCCTCCCTAACCCTATTTAGGCACAGCTTGGACCAATAGATGGGTAATCAACAGTTCACCCCTGTTGTAGCTACTGTGCTCTGATGGACAGGCAGTTAGTAAATCACCCACATATAAATCAAATTTGTGGGTCACATTTGAGTTGCACAGCTAGGCTTACAAGGGCCCTAGTGGTCACTGGCCTAGTATACACCTATGAACTTATGTTTTCAGAGGCTGGACAGTACTGCCAGTAGCAGTTTACTGGCAATGAAGGCTAACTTTGGCTTATCTCTGGGCAGCCTTCACTAAGGATAGGGCACATTATCGATCATAATGAACTGACACTGAGATGTTCATTACACGGGTTGAACTGAGTGTTGGTGCTCTTCCTGGGTGGGATGTGAAGACTTCTGTAATTGTCTTCAACATTTTAGGGTAATGTTAACAATCTGTTTTGTGTGCTGGAGGAAGATAGGTTCATAGGTTTATAGGTGATTACTAGGCTAATGGCACAGGAGCCTTTACAAGCCTAGCCAATAATACCCAGGATACAACAATATTATATCTTAATTCCGCAGATATGGGATGAGGTAGTATCAGGGTAGAGGGTCTTTGGGTGTTGGAGCCCTGAGTCATTTTACACACTGCCTCTGTCCATAAGGGACACGGGCAGTATCCTGAGAGTGAATTTATGGGGTCCTATCCATTTACACAACTTCTTTTTGAAGAGAGTGAGGGGCAGGTTTTGCTTTTCAAAGATGGAAAGTTTATTCCATAAACAAGGTAGCCTTTGAGATATGAATATGTCTCTCCAGTAAGTTCTGTTAGAGTTGCAAATAAGGTTCAAGTCCATGGAACATGTAACCCATGTATACTTTTTCTTGGGAATATGTAATATTTTCATCAGGGCTGGATCAGAGGATGCCTTGTGGGTCAGGCATAAGCCAACTCTCAATAAACAATATGAGATGGGGTAAAAAGGGATAGGGCCTTTAGTCAGTCTGCCTAAGACATGTCTTATGCATTTTATTTTTTTAGTGAGAAACCTCTGGGGCCACTCCAATTAATGTAAGTGCCTGGTCAGGTACCTGCAGAAGGGGTCACTGCACTCAATTATGGGCCTGATGAGGGCAAAGTACAAAGGCACTATGACTTTCTTTGGTCTTGATACAATGCCTTTGCTTATAAGTTGAGGCACATAGAAGGATTTCCTCACTACCATTGCTACCTGGAGGTCAAAGTTTAGGTTGCTATCTATCTGTCTTCCTAGGTCCCTCACCAATGGGTCTACTTTTAGGGTTATGATATCAATATTATAAGTGGCCGGGATGTATGATTTACTGAAGTGTATAATTATTCACTTTTTAGCATTTAGTCTCTGGCCATGGTTTTGGTACTAGTTGTTTGTCATTTTTATGCCTTTTTGTTGGAATGTACACATTGTTTGGGATTCATTGATTTCTCCAAGCTTATAGTTGTCAGTGAACTTGGTGAGCCAAACGCCCCCCAACATTGGCCTTTACTTCAGAGAAGTATATACCAAACAGGAGAGGTCCCAAAACTGAGCCCTGTGGGACACTTCTAGCAACAGGTATTTTATCGGAAGTGGATTCACGTATCAGGACAACATGTCCTGTCAGTAAGCCAGTTTGCTATCCATCTGATGATGCAGTGGTTTATGCTTAACTCAGTAAATTTATCTATGATCCCCTAGTGGGATGTTGTGTTGAAATCTTTGGCCAGGTCTAGATAAGCAGTGTGTACTGTTTTGCCTTCATCCATGGCCCTGGTGACTTTCTCAAAGCAGTCCACTGGAGTGAGCAGGCAAGACCTTCCTTTAGCAAAGTCAAATTGGGTCTAGTCCAGTGTTTGGAGATTTCCTATGTTGTTATTGATCTGATCCATGATAATTCTCTCCAAGGACTTGCAGATAAGAATGGTCAAATTTATGAGTCTGTAGTTCCTTGGGTCAGTTGATGGGCCACCCCTTGTGCAGACAGAAGACTGTTGCAGTCCTCCATTCCTCTGGTACAAAGCCCGCCTGGAGGCTGTGGTTAAAGAGTGTTTATAGTAGCCCTGACAAATTCTGTTTTAAGCTACTTAAGAAGCATCCTGGGATGTTATCAGGACCCATGAAGGCTGTATTTTTGGGTTTAGCGAGTGCAGTAAGGATCTGTTCACACATAATGACGTGTAGGGGGCAGTTGTGGGTATTTCTTTGGGTGTGGTAGGAGGTGATGAAGGGAGAAGTTAGATCTGAACTCGTCAGCCAGCAGGTTTGCTATAATTTTGGGCTGGGTGTAAGCGTTGCTGTTCATGCTTAACTTGGCACATTGCTGAGCATTTCCCCGAGGTTGCAAACATAATTAAAAAAAAAAACTTATGGTTAGCTTTCATCTAGGAGGCTATCTTTGACTCATAGTTTGCTTTGGCAGATTTGACCAGCTCTCTGATTTGTTTAGTCTGTTTCTTTTTGGCTTTGGAGAGAATTTTTTTTCCTTTTGTTGAATAGCCTATTAACACTAGGGGTCCACCAGGGTGGTTTATTTTTGTCAGTAATCATAGGTTTGACTTGGATAGGTACTGCCTTCTCTATGCAGCTATGAATGTGGTTGTATAGAGCTTTTTGTGTACAGCTCAGAGTAGGCCTCAGTGTCATCTGGGTTCTGAGTGGCTTGGAACTTTATAGGTTCATAGGTAGGTACTAGGCTATCTGCCCGAGGGTATTTATGAGCCTAGCCAGTGTGTGTCAGCTTTTGCCCCATTGATTAATTAACTGAGCCTCTGTCAAGAAGAGCCAATGAAGTGATCCCAGGGGTGTATTTTCTGTTACCCATCCACTCGTCAAGGTTTCTCTTGAAGAGTGTTAGTGAGGGGCTCTGCCTAATGTAGTTAGGAATTTTGTTCCAAAGCATGGGGAGTCTCTGTGACAGAGATCTATCCCTCCAGCATGTTCTATTTATTGTTGTGGTGATGTTTAGCTCACTAGAGCGATTGGCTCTCAGTGACTTGGATTTCTTTAGGTGGAGCATGTCCATCAATTCTGAGTAGGACATGGCTTTGTAAGTCAGGCAGAGATCACCTCTGAGTAAGCGATAGGCCACTGAGTACAGACAGAGTTTTTCCAGTTGGGCTGCATAGGACATATGTTTGAGGCCAGTAATACTCTTGGCGAGGTACTTTTGTGGTCTTTCCAGCTGTTGGAAGTGTCTTGTGAGGTACATCCCAAATGGGGCATTGTACTCTATTATGGGTCTGATGAGTAATGAGTAGAAGGGCACTATAACCTCTTTATTTCTAGATGCAAACCCTTTAGTAATTAGATGGGCTGCATAGAAGGATTTCCTAACTACTTTGGCAATATGATTGTCAAAGGAGAGATTACTATCTACCTGGGTCCCCATATCTCTTATTACCTCTTCTGTATTAAGGGGGCTGCCACCTATGTGGTAATTCATGGGTGTTTTGTTTTTCCCAAACGGGATGACTATGCATTTTTTGGCATTTAGCTTGACACCATGACTTTGACACCAGGTGTCTGTTTCAGTAAGGCCCTTTCGGAGAATGTCCGTGCCAGCCAGAGAGTCAGTTATGGCTCCCAGTTTGCAGTTATCAGGGAAACTGGTTAGCCATATTCCTCCTGTGTTTGGCTGTACTTCTGAGAAGTATATGCCAAACAGTAGGGGTCCCAGGACCGAGCCTTGTGGGACACCACTTGTAACTGGTTTAGAGTCGGACCTGGCGCCCGCTGTTCTTACCGTGCAAGTTCTGTCTGTAAGCCAGCTGACAACCCATCTCGTGACGTAGGGATTTATGTTCAGGCTGGTGAGTTTTTCTATAATTCCCGAGTGGGGAATGGTGTGGAAAGCCTTGGCAAGGTCAAGGTAGGCTGTGTGAACCATCTTCCCCTCATCTATGGCCTTGGTGACTGTCTTGAAGAAGTCAACCAGGTTTAGTAGGCATGATCTGCCCTTAACAAAGCCGAACTAGGTTGAGTCAAGTGTTTGGAGGTTCCCAATGTCTTTGTTAATGAGTTCCATGATGATGCGCTCCATAGCTTTGCAGACCAGGCTAGTCAGGCTTATAGGGCGATAGTTACCAGGGCAATTTGTGGCCCCTCCTTTGTGGAGTGGAATAACCGTTGCTGTGTGCCATTCTATGGGCACGTAGCCTGTGGAGAGGCTGAGGTTGAACAGTGTGTTTAGGTGGGGGGTTAGTTTGTTCTGTAGTTCATGCAAGATGCAGCCTGGGGCGCCATCTGTCCCCATTGACGCTGTGCTTTTGGCTTTTGAAAGGGCTGTTTTCCCCTGTGCGTCTGTGATTTCCGGCACACTACACTTTTCCAGTATTGTTGTGGGAACTTTTGGGAGTGAGAGTGGGGTGAAGTTTGCACTGAATCTATCTGCCAGGATGTTGGCAATATCAGCAGGTTCAGTATATTTTGTGCTATTTTGCACTAGCTCAGAGCATATCTGTGAGTTGCCACTTAGTTTCTTGACATAGCTAAAGAAGGCTTTGTGGTTATCTTTTGAATCCTTGGCTATTTTTATTTCGAAGTTAGCCTTGGATGATTTTATGAGGGACCTTAGTTTCTTACTGATACTGATCAGGGATGTCTTTCCTCCTTGGGATTTGTTTTTTTTTCTGAACTAGTTAATAAACTGCCACTTAGTTTTGAGGTAATTGGCCTTAGCAAAGTTCTTAACATGTTTGGAGTTTGAAGGGGGGGGGGGGGCTAGGCTATTTTTAATACTAAAGGAGAGCATTCTGTGGTCAAATCTTATCAGGGAGGAGTTGATACATGAGAATGAGCAGCAACCCCCCCCCGATGCTTATGAGTACTAGGTCCAGGATATTTGTACCGCTCATTGTGGAGCTAACTAGTTGCACTAGGGTGCTTACATTGACAAAGTCCAAAAACCTCTGAGCAAGTGAATCATGGGTCATGTAAGTCTCCCACTTTATGTCCAGACTCATGTTTGGGCATCTGTAGCTAGCAAGGATATGATAGGGGGTCACACCTATGGTTAGTTGGGCATGGGGCTGCTCAAGCGAATCATGATGTTAGACCAGTCTAGCAGTGTACTAGTCCCTTATGAACACTAAGACACCTCCTCCCTTTGTTTTATCCTGAGCTGAGGGGGATCAAAATGTATGCAAGGCATAAGTGTCTCTGATAGCCGTGGTGTTCTCCATGGCTCTGAACCATGTTTCCATGGCTGCACATATGTCTGCTTTCTCCATGGTGAAGAGTGCTTCCATGGAGGGCAGTTTTTTATTTAAACTCCTAGCATTGAACGGCAGTACCTTTTAGTAGGTGTGAGTGATTTTTGTTATACTGGATGGTTTAACAACTTGGTACAGCCTAAAAATAAAAGGCACTATGGGGATAGATAAAGTTTTTGGCAGTATCCGGAAGCCAAGTGATGACAAATGCAAACTATCTCTGGCAAAGCATTGTGATTTGTTGATCATGTCTCACCAGACTGACAGATACTGGATCCTCTTCTTTTGACACCAGAAGATGGGCCAATTGCTGAAATCAATAATTATTGCTGGTACTGTGGCATCATCATTGGTGCAGGTAGGATGCTACTCAAGGCTAGATTCATACGCACCTGGGTACATATTCAGAGAGCTCTATCATGTCTCTCTGCCTTCATATAGTCCAGTGAGGTATGTCTAAGGTTGTTTACACTCAGATGGACTATGACTGTGTCATACTGGTACTTGTGGTTTAAAGACCCAAGTGCATGTGTGATCTGGTGGATCCTGGTTCCAGACAGACAGCTCACTGTGAGCTTCTCCTTGTTTAGCCCGGTAAGAGGGGCATCGGTATGTGTTACAATGGTATCCCCAATACCTAGAATGTTTGGCTGTCTGGTGTGTTGTGTTATGGGCTTGAAAGCAGGGCTTGTATGATATTCAAAGTTATGAGTTGTGTGAGGTGCTGCCTTTTTTGAGTGTGCACAGGGACACTGAGTTCTTTTAGGAGATCTTGGATGTTTTTGTAGATTACATGTGAGTACCTCCACATATGTGGGTCTATGTGTTTGTTCCTTAGTGTTGGTAATGAGTGTTTCGGGTGTAACACTGACTGCCTGGTTTACATTTTTCGTGTGTGTATGTGAGAGTTTTGCCTGCTATTACATTGTGCATCTATATCTCTCACATACTGTTTGTTTGTTCAAAAACTGAATGGTTGCCAGTGAATATGAGGCAGTTACTACACTGCCTCAGGATACCCATATCCACCAGACCAGAAACAGAGATAACAGGGACATGCCTAGCCATTATACCATATCTTTAGCAGAAAGGAAGGAGTAGGGGAGAATCAGTTAAAGGTCTAAGTGAGAGTGTTTAGTAGTTTAAGGTTTAAGTGAGAGTGTGTTTAATAGTATACTGTTTGATGATCTACAGTGGTGCTGCCCTCTGCACAAACTGCAGGCTCTTCAAGCAGTTATGAACAGTGGAAGACTAAGGAGAGGGTTTCATATAGAGGATTTTAAACTGGGAATGTTTGCTTATATACAAGGCATGGATAATTGCATTTGCACATCATGCAAATGCAAAGCTTTTATACCAGCAGGATGAAAGACTTTTACCCAGGCATAGGGAAGCTCTGAATAAAAGATGGTATATTGTGGATTCTGTCTCCTACACCCTTTATTTATTTATTTATTATTTGTTAACTGGGAAAGTCCAACTTGGAATGAGCCAATTTTCAGCAGAAGCCCAGGGAGAAGCTCTCCAGACGCATGTCTTTGTAATGTGGGAAGAAGGTGGAGTACCCGGAAGAAACCCACACAAATGCAGGGAGGACATACAGACTCCACACAGAAGGCACTCCAGCTGAGAATTGAACCAGAAAACCTCTTGCTGTGAGGCAACAACACTACCGCTGCACCACTGCTCCTTTCCCCATCAATTAACCTCATCATCCCCTGTCCCATAAAAAATCCGAGATCACAACTGATCACCAGATAGCTACTTCTGAGTTGCTGTCACCATTACCTCTTGTGGGTAATGGATAGCTCTCAACCTCTTAGACCAAGAAGTCTGGACAAAGTCATAAATAAAAGAGGGACAGAGGCCCAAAAATAGGCAACATTTTTAAATATTGCTCATACAAACACAGAAAGTTGGTAGAATAACAGGTTTTGCATTAGCATGAATTTTCTGAAAAATGTGAAGGCAGAAACTCAAATGTCTGTCATTATTTTCTAACTTCATTCTTTAATGATTTGATTTCTGGAAATCATCAATTCCAACGCTTTAGATCAACTTATCCACACCCCCACCAGAGCCAGCAATATCTTAGACCTGGTCATCACCAACATGGGTGACCGGTGTTCCACACCAGAGGTCAGCTCCTCGTTGGTCAGATCCGACCACAAGCTAATCACCCTAGACATCCACATCCCACTCCCACCCCCCATTAGGAAAACAACCGTAAAAAATTTCTCCAAAGCCAACTTCACGCTTCTTAAGACAGAAGTGGCAAACTTCATGACACCCATGCAGATGGACAGTAGAGGTACGACTGCTAAATCCTACACAAATGCACTTTATAAGCACTTACAGGAGTGTATGGATCGTGCTATCCCTAACAGAACCAAGATGCTATCCTCCAAAAAAAGGAAGCCAATCTGGTGGTCTTCTGCCATAAACAAACTCTACAACAGAAGAAAGAAACTGTTGCAAAAAAGAGTAAAATCCCACGATTGGAGGAACTCCCTGGTCAGCCTCAGTAAGAAGCTGAGATCCCTCATAAAATCCTCCAAAGCTAGTTATGAAAACAAAATTGTCACTGATTCTAAAGACAACCACAAAGCATTCTATAGCTATGTTAAAAATCTCAATGGCAACACTCATAGTTTCATAGTTTCATAGTATAGTACTAGGCTATCTGCCCTGGGGCATTTGTAAGCCTAGCCATAGTAATGTGGCTTTTGCCACCCCATGAAATGGTACAAAAAATGTACAGAATAAATTTAGAATACTGTGCCTCTGTCTAGTAGTGACACAATGAAGGTCCCCTTATATAATATAATTAGTTTACTGTGCCCTTGTCTAGCAGTGACACAGATGTGACCCCTGGGGTAAACTTACGATCTCCCATCCACTCATCAAGATTTCTCTTGAAGAGAGTCAGTGAGGGGCTCTGCCTAATATGAACTGGGATCTTGTTCCAAAGCATGGGAAGCCTCTGGGTTATGAATCTATCCCTCCAGCATGTCCTATTCATACTTGTGCCGAGGTTTAAGTCTTTAGCTCTCATGGTCCTGATGGATTTGGATTTTTTGAGGTGGAGCATGTCCATCAGATCCTGATTGAACATGGCCTTGTACGTCAGGCAGAGATCACCTCTGAGCAGGTGTTATGCTACTGAATAGAGCTGAAGTTTCTTTAGTCTGGCAGAATAAGACATATGTTGGAGACCCTTGATCCTCTTGGTGAGGTACTTTTGTGGTCTCTCCAGCTGTTGCAAATGCCGGGTGAGGTACATACCAAATGGGGCATTGTACTCAATCATGGGTCTGATGAGGGAGGAGTATAGGGGTACAATGACATTCTTGAATCTGGATGTGAATCCCTTCATGATGAGGTGTGCAAGGTAGAATGTTTTTCTAACCACTTTGGCAACGTGGGTGCCAAATGAGAGGTCACTGTCGACTTGGGTCCCTAGGTCTCTGATTACTTTTTCTGTACTCAGTGGGTTGCTGTCTATGTGATAATTTGTGGGTACTTTGTTTTTCCCAAAGGGGATGACTATACATTTTTGGCATTTAGTTTAAGGCCGTGACTCCGGCACCAGTTGTCCGTTTCTGTGAGGCCTTTTTGTAGGATGTATGTGTCCACTGGTGTATCGACTATGGCACCTAGTTTGCAGTCATCTGCGAACTTTGTCAGCCACAGCCCTCCCATGTTTGCTTTAACATCTGAGAAATAAATGCCGAACAAGAGGGGTCCCAGGACAGATCCCTGTGGGACACCACTTGTGACTGGCTTTGAGTCTGACATCGCTCCAGCAATTTTAACTTTATGGGTTCTGTCCTTTAGCCAGTTTGCAACCCATCTAGTGACATTAGGGTTTACGTTTAAGCTGTTGAACTTATCTATGATGCCTGAGTGAGGTATTGTGTCGAAGGCCTTAGCCAAGTCCAGGTAGGCTGCATGGACTGCTTTGCCCTCATCAATGGCTCTAGTGACTGTTTCGAAAAAGTCAACCAGGTTCAAAAGGCAGGATCTGCCCTTTACAAAGCCGAACTGGGTGGGGTCAAGTGTCTGTAGGTCCCCTATGTCTCTGTTTATGAGTTCCATAATGATTCTTTCCATAGCTTTGCAGACCAGGCTGGTTAAGCTTATGGGGCGGTAGTTTCCAGGGTCTGTAGAGGCACCCCCTTTGTGGAGTGGGACCACTGTTGCTGTACGCCAGTGTTCAGGTACATATCCTGAAGTAAGGCTAAGATTAAATAGCATTTTTATGTGTGGGTTTAGCTCCTCTTGGAGTTCACGTAACACGCAACCCGGGATACCATCAGGTCCCATTGATGCTGTGTTTTTAGCTTTGTTTAGGGCGGTTCTCACTTGGACATCTGAGATGACAGGGAGATTACATTCAGCTGGGATAAGTATTTCTTCTTTTGGGGGTGAGGGAGGGGAGAAATTTGCACTGAACCTGTCAGCCAGAATGTTGGCAATATCTGTGGGTTCATTGTATTTTTTGTTGTTGTGAACCAACTCTGAGCATATCTGAGGGTTTCCACCCAGGTTTCTAACATAGCTGAAGAAGGCTTTGTGGTTATCTTTAGTGTCCTTAGCGATTTTTCTCTCAAAGTTGGCCTTGGATGTTTTTATGAGAGAACGTAGTTTTCTGCTAATGTTGATCAGAGATGTCTTCCCTTCATGGGATTTTGCTCTGACGTGCAGTAGCTTCCTTCTTTTGTTATACAATTTGTTAATGGCTGAGGTCCACCAGACAGGACGCTTGCCTTTGGTGGAGAGGGACTTGGATTTATTTGGGATTGCATGATCCATGCATTCTTGGAGATGTCCATAGAAAGCATTTGTGAAGGATTCGGCATTGTGGGATGTGGTATCCACTGGCACAGTGGGCTTAAAGGATACCATCTCAGTCTTAAGAAGAGTGAAGTCTTCTTTTGAGAAGTTTTTCACTGTGGTCTTTTGTGCTGGAGGTGGAGGTGGGATATGTATATCCAGGGTGATTAGTTTGTGGTCAGATCTCACTAGTGAGGGGTATACTTCCGGTGTGGAGCATTTTGTCAGATTTGCTCTGAGTTACAGCACAATGACACTAAATATACAGAACCAGCTGATATTGCCAACATCCTGGCAGATAGGTTCAGTGCTAACTTTACCCCCCTCTCACCCCCTAAAGGGCCCATCTTTATACCGGAAGAATGCAAAGTTCCTGTAATCACGGCTGCACAGGTAAAAACTTCACTCTCCAAAGCCAAGAACACAGCATCCATGGGACCTGACAACATCCCAGGCTGCCTCTACATGAACTACAGAATGAACTGGTACCCCACTTAAGTACCATGTTCAGTCATAGCCTCACCTCTGGCTTTGTGCCCATTGAATGGTGCACCGCGACAGTTATCCCACTCCACAAAGGGGGGGCCACAATAGACCCCGGGAACTACCGCCCCATTAGCCTGATGAGCCTCGTCTGCAAGACCATGGAACGTATCATCATGGAACTCATAAACAAAGACATTGGAGATCTCCAAACCCTGGACCCCACACAGTTTCGGTTTGTAAAAGGCAGACCATGTCTCCTAAACCTGACAGACTTCTTTGAAGTAGTCACCAAGGCCATGGATGAGGGTAAGGTGGTTCACACAGCCTATCTAGATCTCGCCAAGGCGTTCGACACCATCCCCCACACTGGAATTATAGATAAACTCACTAAACTAGGTATAAATCCCTATGTCACAAGATGGGTTGCCAACTGGCTTACTGAAAGAACCCACACTGTGAAAGTAGCAGACTCCAAATCAGACTTCAGACTAGTGACAAGTGGAGTACCACAGGGTTCAGTCCTGGGTCCTCTCCTGTTTGGTATCTACTTCTCTGAAGTACAGGCTAACACAGAAGGTCTTTGGCTAACTAAATTTGCAGATGACTGCAAACTAGGAGCCATAATTGAAACTCCTAACGATGCGGACATCCTACAAAAGGGCCTCACTGAGACAGATGCCTGGTGTCAAAGACATGGTCTCATGCTCAATGCCAAAAAGTGCATTGTCATCCCCTTTGGTAAAAATTCTGTACCCATGAACTACCACATAGGCGGTAGTCTACTTAACACCGAAAGTGTGATAAGAGACCTTGGGACACAGTTGGACAGTAGTCTCTCCTTTGATAATCACATCGCCAAAGTGGTCAGGAAATCCTTCTACGTGGCACACCTCATCACAAAAGGTTTCTTATCCAGAAAAAAAGAGGTAATTGTTCCCCTCTATTCATCACTCATTAGACCCATTATAGAGTATAACGCCCCTTTTGGTATGTACCTCACAAGACATCTACAACAACTGGAAAGGCCGCAAAAATACCTCACAAAGAGGATTACTGGCCTGAAACAGATGCCTTACGCAGACCGTCTCAAAAAACTCCAGCTTTACTCCGTCGCATATCACCTACTCAGAGGCGATCTCTGCCTGACATACAAGGCTATGTCAAACCCAGTGCTGCTGGACATGCTCCACTTAAAGAAATCCCAATCCCTCCGAGCTACATGCTCTAGGGACCTAAACCTTGTCACCACAATAAACAGAACATGCTGGAGGGATAAATTCCTGTCCCAGAGACTTCCCATACTCTGGAACAGACTACCTATCTATGTCAAACAGAGCTCCTCATTAGCACTCTTCAAGAAAAATCTTGATGATTGGATGGGTAATAGGAAATTCACCCCGGGGATCACTTCTGTGGTTCTGCTTGACAGGGGCACAGGAAAAAATTTTCTTGGGTGGCGAAAGCCAGGGTACAGTTTTGGCTAGGCTTGTATAGGCCCTAGGGCCAATAGCCTAGTACCTACCTATGAACCTATAAACATATGAACTAATTTGCCAGAAAAGCACAATAAAAATGGACCACAAATATGAGGCAAAACTCTGGACATTCTGTGAAAATCTGTACAGTTGAGAGGTATGGTAATGGCTATGATTACTCTTTGCCATCTTCACAAAATGTCATCGACAAATGAGACAAATTTGTTGGTACTGCTGTGAATCAGAAAGCTTGTGGTCATCTGATATGACTGGGCTGGTCTAACATCAACCTCCTTAGCTGGACTAAAATAAGAATGACTGAAGGTGAAACTAAACAGGAGAGTTTATGCCTGCCTTACTGCAAGACTTTAAATTGACAGCAATGCTTTATTCTTATTGCACTTTATTTGTTAGGCACAGAGGTGTAAGAAACCAGGCATGGAGACTATATCATTGATAAAGCTCTCTTGCATGCTGAAAATCCTTAGCTGAGAATGAAGTACCACATTAATGCTGTGCCTGTGTTGGAAGGCTATCTTATTTGCCTACCAGGTCATTCTAGGACCCTCTTCAGCCACAATCCCATTGCCAAAACATAATTTGTTAACATCTGTCTCAAGCATTTTGCTTCTCATACATTCCAGCATGAAGACTGCATCATTAAAAGTGTTGGCTTGGGAAAACTGATGCAAAATATAAACACTGACACTTCATCATTTTCTTGGAAAGACACCTTGCAATTACTTAACTACAGCAAATGTGGGACTATGTGGCTTAGTTTGAGAAATTGTGAACTACTATAGATTTTAGGTAGGTTAGGGGGAGTTATAAGGATAGTCATGTCTGTCTTCACCTCCCTAGGGTTAATCACAAATGCATATTTAAATTGTGATGCACTACTCTTGTGACCAAAGCTTTGAGTACTTGGGGAGGTTGCTGGGGAAATGATTGATGAACAGTTTTATAAGGTTCTACAACTCTGAGTAGTTCTTTGGGTAGCTGGTTCCTATTAGAAGTTACTTGTAGATCTATTTTATTTATTTACCAGGGTAGAGCCCTCATCTCCATGGACCTTCTTCAGACTCGCAGGTCCTTGGGCATGGTGAAGTGACTTGCTCGGTCAGACAAGCTATAGAGTCTGAGGGAAGCAAGCCCTAACCACTGGTCATCAGGAAACAGTTTAATGGCTGCTATCTCATAGAAATCCTAGGAATCTAGTACACTCTTCAGGGTATGCTTTTGAAAGATAGATGCTACAGACACCAGGTCAGGGAATTGCTGCTAAATGTATAAGGCACAACTCAAGTGGTTATGTGCCTCTACAAATGGGAACTGCTTGACTTTGTATTCTCACAGGACTGTATATGCATACTAGTTGATAAGCACAGATTGCTGGAGACTTTACTATCACTAGCGAAAGGAATACATAGCTGACCTGGAACTTAAGGAGCTATGTAGACACCTATGTGAAAAGCTGCCTGTGAAATTTGTGCCTCTCTTCAAAGCAACTATGGTCCCATCACCAGTGCTTACTGTTTTTATCAGGGTAGTACCACTAGACCATCCTCTTCAGGTAGAGACCAGAGGGAGTATTCATACTGCTTACGGGAAATTTCCCAAAGCAGTGAGGAACCTCCTACTCTGTGGCACAGGATCTTCTTACATCCATGCAAGTATATGTGACTGCAGCAATTGATGAAAAGCTTATTTTGAAGGTCTGTCAAGGCAAGGGAATGTTATGGTTTGGGTATCGAATTGTGGTCTGGAATGGTACACAGGTTTCAGTAAGGCTTCCTTTTTGCTGTGAAGGCCAATCACTGTGGCCACTTCATTAGTTTCCTAATCACCCATGGGGGCAGGTGTGTTCCTTTCTTTATGGAGACTGAGGTGGTGTGGTTATAGTACTTCAGTTGTTCTCACCTGTGCAAAGGTTTATCTAGCTTAAGCAAGGACTGGTAATACACTATATTTCTTTACAGTTAAAACATCTGTAAGTTTATTGTTGCGGCCCAACCTTGGGTACATAGGTGACCTCTCCACAAAGTTAGGGTGGCAGACACTTGTTTTTAGCTTTGGAAAACAAGCTGCGTGAGCCTTGCCCTCCCCCCACTAACAAGTTAATTTCCTCTACTTTTACAATACCATCTGTTAACCCCTTTGGTATTGCAATGGAAGTGAAACAATAGGACGTACAAGTTTCAAATCATTCTGCCAGCAGTACAGAAGTCACAAAACAGAACAAATATAATAAAACAAAACTGGATATGCTGTTTTCCAGAAGTAGCTACTTTTTGGTGACCTGTTAAGCTTCATGCCATTACTTCTTAGTGTATATTAGGATTTGTGTACAGTAAACCAAATTACTGTCCTCCCAGGAGTCTTAAAGATGAGATGTTTTATGTGAGTAGCCAAAGCTTCTTTGTGCTTTGTAATTGTGTAGTATTGTGACGAAACAGAGGGCAGATGTAGAGAAGACATATCCTGATGATCAGTGCACTATTAACAATAGTATAGCTGTCTGCATGGCAAGCAGATGTCAGGTCTTGAACTTCAAGTGATCTTGAGCAGATGAGCTACTTATGAAGGGTTTTCAATAAGATCCCAAAAAGGAAGTGGTACTAAATTATACATGTAAATTTGCTGGAGGAGTCTCAATGTAAGATACAAATACTGGCTAGTCTTTTTTATATTTTCCCAAAGATTGTTAACGTTTGAGGACAGATCTGCACAAAGATTTGAGATAGTGAAATCTATTGAAGCTCCTGAGTTAGTTGTCTCTTGAGAAGCATGATCTTGTAGTAAAGATTGGGATTTAAGATGATATATTTTTAAATTCAGAAAATGATTACTGACAATAATTCATTCTCTGTGTTGGTGAAGGTTTGTGACAGCCATTATTTAGAACAGAAACTGTCCTTATTAGAATATTCATTTAACACTCTTATGTTGGAAAGGGTTTAGAATCTGATCAATGTTTTGTGAAGCTAAAGGCAGTAGGGGTTCAAAGCAAGAACTGGATGTAATTTTGGGAATGTAACAACCTGTATGCCATAAAAGGGTGACTGGCAAGATTTTTTAAGGAATAGTTGAACTGTTCTTGGATAAAAATTGTAATAATTTCAACCAAGCTTCTCATTAAGTTGATGGTATTGATGGTGCTGATTTTCTCTGAAAGACCAGTGCAGTAGAATAAAACAGTTTAATGCTGGTATTCCCCTGAAGCTGGGGAAGGTTATAGTTGGTAATTTTGAGTTGGAAGTCTTGATTGAGGGTGTGAAGGACTGTCTTCAGTCCCCCCAATGTCTGTAAGGAGGATGAATAGCAGGAGCACTAGCTCGGTAACCAGGTGGCATAGGGGTGCTCATTGTTTAGAATATTCATTTCACCCATAGTGAGCTGTTCCCTGTATACTGAGCAAACAAAGACACTAAGGTCTAACTTCCTATCCTAGTCCACTACTGTACTGATCCAAGTGTGGTCTGGTGCAAAGACAGTAGTAAAATAGCTTGTATCTAGTGTTACAAAAACTGGGCTTAACTTCAGGTGCCTTCAGATGCACTGAGAGGATATATATAAATCACTTGGCTTGGCTTTAGGCTTAAATCTTATGGGGCCATAAGAATGGAGTGGTAATGTACAGTCCTAGGGTTCCCTTGATGATTTCTGGGCAGTTCAAAGGCAGTGGCATTAGCACTGACTGGGATGCAACACCTTGTGCTAAAAATGAGTACCCTGGATGATGGGTAGTGCAAATATCAGTGTTTGGTGGGGGATGGCTAGAAGCACATGACTTTAACTTGTAAAACTCAAGGACTTGTCAGTTTGCAACATATCAGAATAAAGCGGTTATGCAGACTATACATAACTATTACATTTTCAGATCATATTCAGAATTTTGCTGCAACAAATGGATGAAATGTACAGAAGATGGATGAAGTGTACAGAAAATGCCAAAATACACTTCAAAAAAGTGACAGATGTTGCATATTTGCAAATAAAGTCTACTTCTTGAGACAAACAGATGAAATACATTTATGTGCTATTTTGTAATGGGTGCAAAGTGTACCAGATATGGCAGCTAAATTTAACAAACTAGTTCATCTTGGGAGATTTACCCCCAAAATGCCATGGTGCAACACTCTCAAAAGCCTTAAACAGCTCACACATTTGCCAGAGTCTCTTGCTCTATGGTGTCCATGAAGGACAGTAAAGTGGATGTTGTGGTACAGGGAGGCCTAAAGCCATGCTGAGTAGCAGTCAAGAGCTGATTCTGAAGGAGGTAATGGAGAAGGTGGTTGTGGATGTATTTTTTTAAGTTTTGGCATAGAGGACATTAAAGTAATGAGTCAAAATTAGATACTTCCGTTCAGTCCCAGCCTTTGTGCAGAGGGATGATTAATTTTTTTTTCAAATGGAGTGAACATAACATTTTACTATAGCTCTGTTTATGATACTAACTGGGTAGGCTGTAGCCTTAGCCTCCCACCAGAATACCTTAAACTAGCAAATATCAACAAAAGAGAAGGTTTTGAGTAACCATTTTTTATAATGGTAGTAGAGACTCTCCCTAGGATAAAAAAGGGATCACCTTTGGTGGTTTGTGTGATGTCAGCTTGGGCAGAAATTGAAGATGAAAGTACAGTTGTGTAAAATCTTACCATAAGGGTAGATGTCCTTGCTTTTACTGCTGCAGTATTCTTAACAGGTGGGATTCAATACCATGGAAGCCCGAACATCCGGCAAGTCTACCAAAGACTACTTGTTGCTTTTAAAAGGAATGCCAAATGTCACCCAAACAGTCCTTGCATAGCTTAGGGCCTAAAGGTGACATTTAGTCCTACCATAATCAGAACTGAATACCCCAGTAGGAACACAGTACAAGAAATCCAAGAGGTAACCTGTACATCCAGGAATGCAAAAGACTAGGGAGATGGAGGGAGGGAGTGAATACTGCAGCAGTAAAGGCAAGGACATCTATCATTATGGTAAGATTTTACACACCCATACTATGTCCTTACATTCACTGCTGCAGTATTCTTAACGGACGGGAAAGTGCCAAAGCTCAAGAGGAAACTTGGGAGGGGGAAGGCATAGAAGAGCCCCGTAAAAAGCCATGAAGAGCAGCACTAGCAAAACCAGCCTTAGCTCTAGCAATACCATTCAACTTGTAGTGCTTAGTAAAGGTATGCACAAAAGTCCAGGTAGCTGCCTCAAGAACAGAATTAATATCTATGCCTTGAAAAAAGCACCTGAAGAAGCCACAGCTCTAGTAGAATAAGCCTTAACTGAAGAAGGAAGGCTCTTGCCATGAAAAGTGTAACAAAGAGAAATAGCCTTAGAAATCCAAGAAGAAATTGTTTGCTTGCTTATAGTAGGCCCTAAAGATCTAGGATGAAAAGAAACAAATAAATGATTAGATTTTATAATAGCCTTCATGTTATCCAAAAAAACCCTTAGTTGCCTAGGCACGTCCTAAGTATGCAGGACCCAATCACTGTCAACTGCGGACAGGGGAAAAAATAGGCAGATTAATAAACTGAGTCAGTGATAGCTCATTGACCACTTTAGGCATAAAGAAGGGTTACTGCACAAGGACACTCTGTCCTCATGAAAGACCAGAAAAGGAGGACAAGCCATAAGGGCTTGCAACTGAGACACCTGTCTGTCCGAAGTAAGAGCTAACAAAAGAACAGACTTTCAGGATCAATGAAGCAAGGAAACTAAAGCAGCAGGCTCAAAAGGAGCCTGAGTCGACTTTCCAAAACAAAGTTAAGATCCCAGGAAGAGGAACAGGCTTCCTGGGAGGTTTAATATTAAGGATGCCTTTAAGAAATTGTTTAACTTCAAATCTGGAAGCTAAAGATGGAAGAAAATGAAGGCAAGCAGAGATAGTTGATAAGTGGGCCTTAATAGAAGAATGGGCCAAGCCAGCATTGAGCAATTCACACAAATAAGAGAGAACCAAAGGAACATCCACAGTAAGTGGGTCCAGATTATGAGACAGACACCAAATAGAAAACCTCTTCCATTTGGATAAGTAGGATTTCCTAGTAGTAAGTTTTCTTGGCCTCTTGCAGGACTTGCAGCACATTCTCAGAAACAAGGTGGCTGTGAGGAATCAAAATCCTATCTCCCATAGTGTCAGTTGAAGTGTGGACATGTGGGGATGGTTGAGAGATCCCCTGTTTTGTGTGATTAGATCGACCCTGTGAGGTAACTTGAAATGATTGCCCCTGGCTAGATGCAGAAGAAGAGGGAACCAGTGCTGTCATGACCAAAAGGGAGTCACCAACAAGATTTTGGGAGCATCCTGTTGAATCTTAAACAGGACTTTTAGAATGAGAGGAAGGAGAGGAAATGCCAAAGAAACATCCCCTTCCAAGAAAATGAGAGAGCATCCACCTTCCATACGAGAGGACATGGGACTCGGGCACAAAACAGCATAACTCTCAACCTCTTAGAGCAAGAAATCTGGACAAAGCCATTAACAGAAGTGGGACAAAGGCCCAAAAATAGAGACAATTTTAAATATTGCTCTTTCAAACTTAGAAAGTTAATAGAATAACATCAGCTTGGATTTTCCAAATGTTATGAAGTCTGAAACGCAAATGTCTGTCATTATTTTTTAACTTTAATCTTTAATGATTTGCCACTAATTCACCATAAAACCACAATTTTTTGGAAAAAGGACCAAAAATATGAGGCAAAAATCTGGACATTCTGTAAAAATATGTACAGTTGAGAGGTATGCAAAGCAGAGGAAGTTGTTCAGAGCGGAGGCAAAAAGGACAACTTGAGGAGTACCCCACTGGTAGATAACATCCGGGAACACATAAATGTGAAGCATCCATTTGTGGGACTCAGTTAAAGACCTGCACAGATTGTCTGCCACAATGTTCTGGCTGGAAGGGATATAAACTGCCTTTAGAGTCACTTGATACTTGACAGCAAGATCCCATACCAGAAGTGCAAACCAGAAGATCTCGTTCCTCCCTGCTTGTTGATATACCACATCACTGTCATATTGTTTGTGAAAATGCTGAGAGGCTCTCAACAGAAACCAGGATAAAAGGCCTGAAGAGCCAGCAGAAGAGCTCTCATCTCTTTGACATTGATGCGTTCCTTCTGCTGATGAGGTGACCAGTTTACCTTTATAAAGGCGATACACAGTCGGGCGAACAGCAAGTGTTCGAAAGGCTGTAAATTTTGCAAAATGCCGAAAGATAAAAGGTTCGAATGTGCAATGAGCGAATGCACAGTGACATTCGCTCATTGCACATTCAACATTGTGGGGTGGATTGCACTATAGTGGGGATTGGAAAATGGTCCCTTTCCCCATTGTAGACTGATCTCGGAGTTAGAATAGTAAAGTAGGGTGTGGGGGGGTGCAGCCCCCCACATGGGGGGTGGAGGGGGCCTTGCCCTCCTGCTTTACACTTCCTTTTTTTTTGTGTTTGATATTAATGTTTGAAAAACAGCGAATCTGCTTTTCGAACATTACGGACTGTCTCGTTTTACTTTCGTGGTTACGATTCACTCATATGAGCATTTGCACCACTGTGAATCGCCTTTATAAAGGTAAACCAGGTGACCACACCCCCTGTATTTTTAGGGAGCCAAATGCTGCCCCCCATTCAATGTCTGAAGCATCTGTGAACATTTCCTGAGAGTGAAGAGAGGGATGAAAAGGGATTCCTGGCTTCAGAGACAACTGCTGAATCCGGCCATGAGGTTCCTGTCTGAGACAAGAAAGAAAAAGGAACTACAAAGGCTAGACAATGTGTATGTTGAAGCCACACCAACTTCAGAAACCACTGGAACTTCCTCATGTGGAGTTTGGCCAGATGGAGCATCAGAATGGTGGATGCCATGAAACACAGAGCTCTCAGAAACTCCCAGGTGGTAATGGAAGCCAGAGGAAGAAGAGTTTGAAATACAAAATGAGAGTTAAGGCCTTTGGAGGGGCAGGGATGCAACACTGTCTGAATCCTGCAACCCAGAAAAATATGATCCTGAGAAGAAGTCAGAGAAGACATTTTGAAATTTATAGTGAAACTGAGGCTCTGAAGAAGGGAAATGATAAAATGAAGATTTTACAAAAGGGTTTCTGGAGAGGATGCCTGAATCAACAGGTTATCTACAGTAAGGAAAAATTGGGGTCCGTTGAAGCCTGTAAATAGCAATCACAGTATCAAGGCATTTGGTAAACGCTCATGGGGTGGTAGAAAGGCCAAAGGGCAAAGCAAAGAACTGAAAATGCCAGGAAGCAACAGTGAACTGCAAAATCTTCCTGAAAAGGGGATGGATCAGAATATGGAGATAAGCATCCTTGAGATCTAGAGACACCATATAGAGGGAGCAAGACAGGAAACAGAATCTGAAGGACAGCATCCAAAAGGAAGGCACTAAAAATGTTTAAATAACAGAAGTCTAGAATAGGTTTCCAAATAGCCCCTGAGTGAAGGCCTTCCACTCACTTTGTGGATCCCTAGGAGCAGAAGAAACATGTTTATTTTTTTTTGTTTCTTCTTTAATTGGAAAAAACAACAAGAAAAACCTAGCCAAGCTAGAGTTTTCACTGTGTGAGTTCTTAAAACCTCTCGTTAAAGAGGATTATGGGATAATTGCAAATGACCACTTTAACGACATCTGGTGTTTCAGCTATATGGCAATTCTGAATGCCCATGACTTATTTCTTTTTAAGTTGATTAATAAACAAATTCAGGCCAATAAAGCCAAACTCCACTAGCTGTGGACATGCATGTTTCAGTCTTCTTATGACATCATCAGCACAGCATCATTAACACAGCATAAGTGGACTGTTTGGCCAGTCTTTAGAAACACAGGGTTGTTGTTCCCAGCAGTTGTCTCTAACCATTAAAGTGCCTGCAAAATATCTCATCTAACAGCTAAATAAAAGTAAATAGGACACACAGCCAATCCAAATGAAAAAAAACAAGAAAAACCTAGGCAAGCAAGAGTTTTCACGGTGTGATTCCTATCTGGGCTCTGGCTTTAACTAAATGACTTACTAGCTTCTATTAGGCAGTATTAGAAAGGGCAAGGAATTAACAAAATGACACTAAGATTGTTAGCCTAGGCTGTCCTGCAGTGGCACAGTCTTTGCCACATATCCATATTATCATAGATATGGTCATATTTTCATAACTGACCTACATTTTATCGAGGGGTATGGTGTGAAACACCAATGTGAGAGATAGGACAACTCGCTGCCAATGCTGGTTTATATCAATAGTACTGGAAATATTGCTACTTTGTTAGCAACTATGGAAATAAATATTTCCATATGTAATTCAAAAACCAAGTGACTTACAAACTGTTGTGTTACATTAGGTGAAACTTTAGATGTTGAGGAACACTGTCTTTGATATTCATTCTGTAAGCTTACACAGCCTGAGAGGTATCCAGGTTTTGCTTTAATTATACAATTAGACGTTTTCATATTTCTATAAACATTTCAAATGTTTAATTATACAATTAAACATGTTTTCATATTTCTGTAAATAATTCAAACATGCACTTACGAGGAATTTCTTGTCATGTGAAAGCATATATTTAGTTAAGCTATAAATATATTGTTCAGTTCAAGTTATGAAAATTTGTGAAAGCTTAAAAAATACATAGTTTATGTGCATAATAATACATACTACATATTACTACATAGTTTAGGTGCATTATCAGTAAGTATTCTTTACAGTGATGAGTGCATTCATCGCGTTTTTCATAAATGCGGTAATATAATATTACAGCATTTATGGAAAACACGATGAATGCACTCATCACTGTAAAGAATACTTACTGACAATATTGCTATAGTCTTAATAGCGTTTATTCACAAAACATCTACACTTGTCATTTCTTACAGAGCCCTCCCTTCATCCTCCTTTCTACTTAAAAAAACCTCACTTATACAAATCTGTAACCAATCTGAAGACCTGCCCACAGACTCTTCTCCTGGTTTATCTACCACTACATGGAATTTCTGATCCAGCCTGTTCGTCACATCTTTGACATTTGTCTGACACAAAATGTAATGTCTAGCATCTGGAAAATGGCACTCACCCCTGCCAAAACAACTTAAATCTCCAAACACCTCACACTTTCATCCTATTTCTATTCTACCCACCTTGGCAAGGTGCTAGAAAAATCACAAATAGATACCTACAAATATTTCAAGCATGGGCATTAATGCCCTTCTAGGCTGCCAATATACCACAACAGTTCCCATGATGTGTCCAGGCTGTTCTTACAAATATCTAAACTAGTGCTTGCTTTAATATAATTTGGTAGCCTGTTCCATTCATCAGCTGCTCTTTTCAGAGAACCAAGTAGTACACTTCACATTCCTATAGAATCTTTTACATAGGCTGTCTAATAATTCTCTACTTTTTGATAACTTCAAACATTTCCAGAGGTAGTTGTCTCTAAATGCCCTATGTACCTGAATACAGTCTCTTCTTAAATATGGATGAGACACTATACAAATTCAGATATTTTTGTTTTTCATAATAACTTAAATTTTCACATCCATGGATGCTGTTTGTATATTTCCACTGTGCTCTTTCCAGTTTACTCATGCTTGTTTTCTTATAAAGTTTCCATATTGTTATTCCATACTCAAGTTTGGGTCTAATGTAACTAACAAACAATGACCTCATCATTTCTGATTTCCTAGACTTTAAATGTTTTATACAACCTATAGTTCTACAGCTATCATTAACCAATTGGTTGACATGATTAGAAAAACTCAAAGCTGGATCGACCAATACACTCACACATGACTACATACAACTCAAGCTACATTCAACCATATTATCTGCTTTCCTTAAAACAGCATGGATTCTGGGTAGGTCATAGTACAATGGCAGCACTTTGGTGCCTAACTGACTACATTCTCCTCAACATGGACAAAGGTAACTTGACAGGGTTAATAGTCATTGACCTTACAAGCCTTTGACCTTGGCAACCACCACCTCCACCTCTGTGTTCAGAACATCGGGTATTAGTAACACATCCATCAGCTGGTTCCAAGACTTCTTGTTAAACAGATGTTTCAGTCAGAATAGGCTCTTCCTTCTAAGCCCACACCTCTTTTAATGGGAACACCATAAGATTCTATCCTCGCTCATCTCTTTTTCATTACCTACCTCATCACCTTCCTACTCTAATTCTTCCTTTACACAGATGACATCGCTCTTTAGGTCCAGCAGCAACCACACTACAGTCAAGCACAACTATAAAAAGACCTTAACTCCCTCAATTCCTGACGCATTAACTGCAAACTAGCACTTAATCTTAGAAAAACAAAGTACATCATTTGGCACCACCCCAAACCTTAAAATCAACAAAGTAACTCTACCACCACACTTGGTTGTTTCTCTTGGTGTGCCACAACCTGCTCGAAATACCTCTATTTAGCTCCACCAATCACTAATATTCTATACCCATATAGAAAAATCAATACTGTCCCTACCTATCCAAACCAGCCCGGGCAGGAATAGGCACAGAAGTGCTTCTGGCCCAACTTAAATATGAACCACCTATAATAGCCACAGCCTCTAAGAAACTCCAGCACACTGCAGACTATCAAACAAAATATGTTGCTTTGTCACTAACTTACCCATTTATTTATTGACATTTGTTTACTGGAAAAGTCTGACTGGATAATTTTATCCATTTATAGCGGAGGCCCAGGGAAACGCTACACAAATAAAAACAGAAGATACATATATGTCAGAACTGGCATATTATAATGTATTATAAATATATAGATTAATACATATTTTTTCATATGTAGAATTGTGCACACATACCATCATATATCAAGATAAATACAATATGTAGCATTAATATGTGTTACAAGCATGAGTTTATTGCTCATAAAGCAAATGGCAGAGTACAGATTCAAACCGCCTATTGAAAGGAAGACAGGAAGAGTGGGGAGAGTGAGAAGAATTATTTGAGGTAATAAGTGGAGTAGATATGGGAGGTAGGAGGAAAAAAAATGAGAAAGCAAGAGAAACAAAAAACAATGAAAAGGAGAGGCTATGCATACAGGCATTAGAGGAGAAGGTGCTGATATTTTAGCCAGAAGTCAGGGGAATTCTCTTAGATGTAGAGGTATATCCTGATGATCAGTGCACTATTAACAATAGTATAGCTGCCTGCATGGCAAGCAGATCAGGTCTTGAACTTCAAGTGATCTTGAGCAGATGAGCTACTTATGAAGGGTTTCAATAAGATCCCAAAAAGGAAGTGGTACTAAATTATACATGTAAATTTGCTAAGAGGAGTCTCAATGTAAGATGCAAATACTGGCTAGTCTTTTATATTTTCCCAAAGAATGTTAACGTTTGAGGACAGATCTGCACAAAGATTTGAGATAGTGAAATCTATTGAAGCTCCTGAGTTAGTTGTCTCTTGAGAAGCATGATCTTGTAGTAAAAGATGCGGATTTAAGATGATATATTTTTTTAATTCAGAAAGATGGATTACTGACAATAATTCATTCTCTGTGTGTTGGTGTGAAGGTTTGTGAGGCAGCTTCATTATTTAAGAACAGAAACTGTCCTTATTAGAATATTCATTTAACACTCTTATGTTGGAAAAGAGGTTTGAGAATCTGGATCAATGTTTTGTGAAGCTAAAGAGCAGTATGGGTTCAAAGCAAGAACTGGATGTAATTTTGGGAATGTAACTAACCTGTATGTCACCATAAAGGGTGACTGGCAAGATTTTTTTAAGGAATAGTTGAACTGTTCTTGGATAGAAATTGTAATAATTTCAACCAAGCTTCTCATTAAGTTGATGGTTATTGATGGTGCTGATTTTTCTCCTGAAAAAGACCAGTGCAGTAGAATAAACCAGTTTAATGCTGGTATTCCCCTGGAAGCTGGGAAGGTTATAGTTGGTAATTTTGAGTTGGAAGTCTTGAGTGAGGGTGTGTGAGGGACTGTCTTCAGTCCCCCCCAATGTCTGTAAGAGAGGGATGAATAGCAGTGAGCACTGGTTTGGTAACCAGGTGGCATAGAGGGTGCTCATTGCTTGGGAATATTCATTTCACCCATAGTGAGCTGTTCCCTGTATACTGAGCAAACAAAGACACATACTAGGTCCTAACTTCCTATCCTAGTCCACTACTGTACTGATCCACCATTGTGGGCTGAATTGCACCCAAAGACAGTAGTAAACATGGCTTGTATCTAGTGTTACAAAACTGGGCTTAACTTCAGGTGCCTTCAGATGCACTGAGAGGATATATATAAATCCACTTGTAAAAGCTTGGCTTTAGGCTTAAATCTTATGGGGCCATAAGAATGGAGTGGTAATGTACAGTCCTAGGAGTTCCCTTGATGATTTACTAGGCAGTTCAAAGGCAGTGGCATTAGCACTGGACTGGGATGCAAACACCTTGTGCTAAAAATGAGGTACCCTGGATGATGGGTAGTGCAAATATCCAGTGTTTGGTGGGGATGGCTAGAAGCACATGACTTTAACTTAGCAAAACTCAAGCTGACTTGTGCAGTTTGCAACATATCAGAATAAAAGCGGTTATGCAGACTATACATAACTATTACATTTTCAGATCATATTCAGAATTTTGCTGCAACAAATGGATACAAGAAATGTACAGAAGATGGATGAAGTGTACAGAAAATGCCAAAAATACACTTCAAAAAAGTGACAGATGTTGCATATTTGCAAATAAAGTCTACTTCTTAGAGACAAACAGATGAAATACATTTTATGTGCTATTTTTGTAATGGGTAGCAAAGTTAGTACCAGATATGGCAGCTAAATTTAACAAACTAGTTCATCTTGGGAGATTTACCACCCCCAAAATGCCCACATGGTGCAACACTCAAAAAGCCTTTAAACAGCTCACACATTTGCCAGAGTCTCTTGCTCTATGGTGTCCATGAAGGACAGTAAAAGTGGATGTTGTGGTACAGGGGAGGCCTAAAGCCATGCTGAGTATAGCAGTCAGAGCTGATTCCTGAAGGGAGGTAATGGAGAAAGGTGGTTGTGGATGTATTTTTTAAGTTTTGGCATAGAGGACATTAAAGTAATGAGTCAAAATTAAGATACTTTCCGTTCAGTCCCAGCCTTTGTGCAGAGGGATGATTAATTTTTTTTCAAATGGAGGAGACATAACATTTTACTATAGCTCTGTTTATGATACTAACTGGGTAGGCTGTAGCCTTAGCCTCCCACCTCAGAATACCTTAAACTAGCAAATATCAACAAAAGAGAAGGTTTTGAGTAACCATTTTTATAATGGTAGTAGAGAGACTCTCCCTAGGATAAAAAAGGGATCACCTGCTTGGTGGCTTCCAGTGATGTCAGCTTGGGCAGGGGAAATTGAAGATGAAAGTACAGCGTTGTGTAAAATCTTACCATAAGGGTAGATGTCCTTGCTTTTACTGCTGCTTTTCAGTATTCTTAACAGGTGGGGATTCAATACCACTGGAAGCCCGAACATCCGACAAAGAGTCTACTCAAAGACTACTACTTGTTGCTTTTAAAAGGAATGCCAAATGTCACCCAAACAGTCCTTGCATAGCTTAGGGCCTAATGCAGTGACATTTAGTCCCACTCACATAATCAGAACTAGAATACTAGTAGGAACACAGTACAAGAAATCCAAGAGGTAACCCTGTACATCCAGGAATGCAAAGACTAGGGAGATGGAGGGAGGGAGTAGGAATGCACTGCAGCAGTAAAGGCAAGGACATCATCATTATGGTAAAGATTTTGCTAACACCCATACTATGTCCTTACATTCACTGCTGCAGTATTCTTAACGGATCGAAAGTGCCAAAGCTCAAGAGGAAACTTGGGAGGGGGAAGGCATAGAAGAGCCCCGTAAAAAGCCATGAAGAGCAGCACTAGCAAAACCAGCCTTAGCTCTAGCAATACCATTCAACTTGTAGTGCTTAGTAAAGGTTGCATGCACAAAAAGTCCAGGTAGCTTCACCTCAAGAACAGAATTAATATCTATGCCTTGAAAAAAGCACCTGAAGAAGCCACAGCTCTAGTAGAATAAGCCTTAACTGAAGAAGGAAGGCTCTTGCCATGAAAAGTGTAACAAAGAGAAATAGCCTTAGAAATCCAAGAAGAAATTGTTTGCTTGCTTATAGTAGGCCCTAAAGATCTAGGATGAAAAGAAACAAATAAATGATTAGATTTTATAATAGCCTTCATGTTATCCAAAAAAACCCTTAGTTGCCTAGGCACGTCCTAAGTATGCAGGACCCAATCACTGTCAACTGCGGACAGGGGAAAAAATAGGCAGATTAATAAACTGAGTCAGTGATAGCTCATTGACCACTTTAGGCATAAAAGAAGGGTTACTGCACAAGGACACTCTGTCCTCATGAAAGACCAGAAAAGGAGGACAAGCCATAAGGGCTTGCAACTGAGACACCTGTCTGTCCGAAGTAAGAGCTAACAAAAGAACAGACTTTCAGGATCAATGAAGCAAGGAAACTAAAGCAGCAGGCTCAAAAGGAGCCTGAGTCGACTTTTCCAAAACAAAGTTAAGATCCCAGGGAAGAGGAACAGGCTTCCTGGGAGGTTTAATATTAAGGATGCCTTTAAGAAATTGTTTAACTTCAAATCTGGAAGCTAAAGATGGAAGAAAATGAAGGCAAGCAGAGATAGTTGATAAGTGGGCCTTAATAGAAGAATGGGCCAAGCCAGCATTGAGCAATTCACACAAATAAGAGAGAACCAAAGGAACATCCACAGTAAGTGGGTCCAGATTATGAGACAGACACCAAATAGAAAACCTCTTCCATTTGGATAAGTAGGATTTCCTAGTAGTAAGTTTTCTTGGCCTCTTGCAGGACTTGCAGCACATTCTCAGAAACAAGGTGGCTGTGAGGAATCAAAATCCTATCTCCCATAGTGTCAGTTGAAGTGTGGACATGTGGGGATGGTTGAGAGATCCCCTGTTTTGTGTGATTAGATCGACCCTGTGAGGTAACTTGAAATGATTGCCCCTGGCTAGATGCAGAAGAAGAGGGAACCAGTGCTGTCATGACCAAAAGGGAGTCACCAACAAGATTTTGGGAGCATCCTGTTGAATCTTAAACAGGACTTTTAGAATGAGAGGAAGGAGAGGAAATGCCAAAGAAACATCCCTTCCAAGAAATGAGAGAGCATCCACCTTCCATACGAGAGGACATGGGACTCGGGCACAAAACAGCATAACTCTCAACCTCTTAGAGCAAGAAATCTGGACAAAGCCATTAACAGAAGTGGGACAAAGGCCCAAAATAGAGACAATTTTAAATATTGCTCTTTCAAACTTAGAGTTAATAGAATAACATCAGCTTGGATTTTCCAAATGTTATGAAGTCTGAAACGCAAATGTCTGTCAATAATATTTTTAACTTTAATCTTTAATGATTTGCCACTAATTCACCATAAAACCACAATTTTTGGAAAAAAGGACCAAAAATATGAGGCAAAATCTGGACATTCTGTAAAATATGTACAGTTGAGAGGTATGCAAAGCAGAGGAAGTTGTTCAGAGCGGAGGCAAAAAGGACAACTTGAGGAGTACCCCACTGGTAGATAACATCCGGGAACACATAAATGTGAAGCATCCATTTGTGGGACTCAGTTAAAGACCTGCACAGATTGTCTGCCACAATGTTCTGGCTGGAAGGGATATAAACTGCCTTTAGTGTCACTTCTGATACTTGACAGCAAGATCCCATACCAGAAGTGCAAACCAGAAGATCTCGTTCCTCCCTGCTTGTTGATATACCACATCACTGTCATATTGTTTGTGAAAATGCTGAGAGGCTCTCAACAGAAACCAGGATAAAAGGCCTGAAGAGCCAGCAGAAGAGCTCTCATCTCTTTGACATTGATGCGTTCCTTCTGCTGATGAGGTGACCAGTTTACCTTTATAAAGGCGATACACAGTCGGGCGAACAGCAAGTGTTCGAAAGGCTGTAAATTTTGCAAAATGCCGAAGAAAAAAGGTTTGAATGTGCAATGTGCGAATGCACAGTGGCATTCGCTCATTGCACATTCAACATTGTGGGGTGGATTGTACTATAGTGGGGATCGGAAACTGGTCCCTTTCCCCATTGTAGACTGATCTCGGAGTTAGAATAGTAAAGTAGGGTGTGGGGGGGTGCAGCCCCCCACATGGGGGGTGGAGGGGGCCTTGCCCTCCTGCTTTACACTTCCTTTTTTTGTGTTTGATATTAATGTTTGAAAAACAGCGAATCTGCTTTTCGAACATTACGGACTGGTTCATGCTTTTACTTTCGTGGTTACGATTCACTCATATGAGCATTTGCACCACTGTGAATCGCCTTTATAAAGGTAAACCAGGTGACCACACCCCCTGTATTTTTAGGGAGCCAAATGCTGCCCCCCATTCAATGTCTGAAGCATCTGTGAACATTTCCTGAGAGTGAAGAGAGGGATGAAAAGGGATTCCTGGCTTCAGAGACAACTGCTGAATCCGCCATGAGGTTCCTGTCTGAGACAAGAAAGAAAAGGAACTACAAAGGCTAGACAATGTGTATGTTGAAGCCACACCAACTTCAGAAACCACTGGAACTTCCTCATGTGGAGTTTGGCCAGATGGAGCATCAGAATGGTGGATGCCATGAAACACAGAGCTCTCAGAAACTCCCAGGTGGTAATGGAAGCCAGAGGAAGAAGAGTTTGAAATACAAAAATGAGAGTTAAGGCCTTTGGAGGGGGCAGGGATGCAACACTGTCTGAATCCTGCAACCCAGAAAAATATGATCCTGAGAAGAAGTCAGAGAAGACATTTTGAAATTTATAGTGAAACTGAGGCTCTGAAGAAGGGAAATGATAAAATGAAGATTTTACAAAAGGGTTTCTGGAGAGGATGCCTGAATCAACAGGTTATCTACAGTAAGGAAAAATTGGGGTCCGTTGAAGCCTGTAAATAGCAATCACAGTATCAAGGCATTTGGTAAACGCTCATGGGGTGGTAGAAAGGCCAAAGGGCAAAGCAAAGAACTGAAAATGCCAGGAAGCAACAGTGAACTGCAAAATCTTCCTGAAAAGGGGATGGATCAGAATATGGAGATAAGCATCCTTGAGATCTAGAGACACCATATAGAGGGAGCAAGACAGGAAACAGAATCTGAAGGGACAGCATCCAAAAGGAAGGCACTAAAAATGTTTAAATAACAGAAGTCTAGAATAGGTTTCCAAATAGCCCCTGAGTGAAGGCCTTCCACTCACTTTGTGGATCCCTAGGAGCAGAAGAAACATGTTTATTTTTTTTTGTTTCTTCTTTAATTGGAAAAAACAACAAGAAAAACCTAGCCAAGCTAGAGTTTTCACTGTGTGAGTTCTTAAAACCTCGTTAAAGAGGATTATGGGATAATTGCAAATGACCACTTTAACGACATCTGGTGTTTCAGCTATATGGCAATTCTGAATGCCCATGACTTATTTCTTTTTAAGTTGATTAATAAACAAATTCAGGCCAATAAAGCCAAACTCCACTAGCTGTGGACATGCATGTTTCAGTCTTCTTATGACATCATCAGCACAGCATCATTAACACAGCATAAGTGGACTGTTTGGCCAGTCTTTAGAAACACAGGGTTGTTGTTCCCAGCAGTTGTCTCTAACCATTAAAGTGCCTGCAAAATATCTCATCTAACAGCTAAATAAAAGTAAATAGGACACACAGCCAATCCAAATGAAAAAAAACAAGAAAAACCTAGGCAAGCAAGAGTTTTCACGGTGTGATTCCTATCTGGGCTCTGGCTTTAACTAAATGACTTACTAGCTTCTATTAGGCAGTATTAGAAAGGGCAAGGAGTTATTGTCAACATGACACTAAGATTGTTAGCCTAGGCTGTCCTGCAGTGGCACAGTCTTTGCCACATATCCATATTATCATAGATATGGTCATATTTTTCATAACTGACCTACATTTTATCGAGGGGTATGGTGTGAAACACCAATGTGAGAGATAGGACAACTTCGCTGCCAATGCTGGTTTATATCAATAGTACTGGAAATATTGCTACTTTGTTAGCAACTATGGAAATAAATATTTCCATATGTAATTCAAAAACCAAGTGACTTACAAACTGTTGTGTTACATTAGGTGAAACTTTAGATGTTGAGGAACACTGTCTTTGATATTCATTCTGTAAGCTTACACAGCCTGAGAGGTATCCAGGTTTTGCTTTAATTATACAATTAGACGTTTTCATATTTCTATAAACATTTCAAATGTTTAATTATACAATTAAACATGTTTTCATATTTCTGTAAATAATTCAAACATGCACTTACGAGGAATTTCTTGTCATGTGAAAGCATATATTTAGTTAAGCTATAAATATATTGTTCAGTTCAAGTTATGAAAATTTGTGAAAGCTTAAAAAATACATAGTTTATGTGCATAATAATACATACTACATATTACTACATAGTTTGTGTGCATTATCAGTAAGTATTCTTTACAGTGATGAGTGCATTCATCGTGTTTTCCATAAATGCTGTAATATAATATTACAGCATTTATGGAAAACACGATGAATGCACTCATCACTGTAAAGAATACTTACTGACAATATTGCTATAGTCTTAATAGCGTTTATTCACAAAACATCTACACTTGTCATTTCTTACAGAGCCCCCTCCCTTCATCCTCCTTTCTACTTAAAAAAACCTCACTTATACAAATCTGTAACCAATCTGAAGACCTGCCCACAGACTCTTCTCCTGGTTTATCTACCACTACATGGAATTTCTGATCCAGCCTGTTCGTCACATCTTTGACATTTGTCTGACACAAAATGTAATGTCTAGCATCTGGAAAATGGCACTCACCCCTGCCAAAACAACTTAAATCTCCAAACACCTCACACTTTCATCCTATTTCTATTCTACCCACTCTTGGCAAGGTGCTAGAAAAATCACAAATAGATACCTACAAATATTTCAAGCATGGGCATTAATGCCCTTCTAGGCTGCCAATATACCACAACAGTTCCCATGATGTGTCCAGGCTGTTCTTACAAATATCTAAACTAGTGCTTGCTTTAATATAATTTGGTAGCCTGTTCCATTCATCAGCTGCTCTTTCAGAGAACCAAGTAGTACACTTCACATTCCTATAGAATCTTTTACATAGGCTGTCTAATAATTCTCTACTTTTTGATAACTTCAAACATTTCCAGAGGTAGTTGTCTCTAAATGCCCTATATAACTGAATACAGTCTCTTCTTAAATATGGATGAGACACTGTACAAGTTCAGATATTTTAGTCTTTCATAATAACTTAAATTTTCCCATCTATGGATGCTGTTTGTATATTTCCACTGTACTCTTTCCAGTTTACTCATGCTTGTTTTCCTATAAAGTTTCCATACTGTTATTCCATGCTCCATTTTGGGTCTAATGTAACTAACAAACAATGACCTCATCATTTCTGATTTCCTAGACTTTAAATGTTTTTATACAACCTATAGTTCTACAGCTATCATTAACCAATTGGTTGACATGATTAGAAAAACTCAAAGCTGGATCGACCAATACACTCACACATGACTACATACAACTCAAGCTACATTCAACCATATTATCTGCTTTCCTTAAAACAGCATGGATTCTGGGTAGGTCATAGTACAATGGCAGCACTTTGGTGCCTAACTGACTACATTCTCCTCAACATGGACAAAGGTAACTTGACAGGGTTAATAGTCATTGACCTTACAAGCCTTTGACCTTGGCAACCACCAATTCCTCCACCTCTGTGTTCAGAACATCGGTATTAGTAACACATCCATCAGCTGGTTCCAAGACTTCTTGTTAAACAGATGTTTCAGTCAGAATAGGCTCTTCCTTCTAAGCCCACACCTCTTTTAATGGGAACACCATAAGATTCTATCCTCGCTCATCTCTTTTTCATTACCTACCTCATCACCTTCCTACTCTAATTCTTCCTTTACACAGATGACATCGTTCTTTAGGTCCAGCAGCAACCACACTACAGTCGAAGCACAACTATAAAAAAGACCTTAACTCCCTCAATTCCTGACGCATTAACTGCAAACTAGCACTTAATCTTAGAAAAACAAAGTACATCATTTGGCACCACCCCAAACCTTAAAATCAACAAAGTAACTCTACCACCACACTTGGTTGTTTCTCTTGGTGTGCCACAACCTTCTCAAAATACCTCTATTTAGCTCCACCAATCACTAATATTCTATACCCATATAGAAAAATCAATACTGTCCCTACCTATCCAAACCAGCCCGGGCAGGAATAGGCACAGAAGTGCTTCTGGCCCAACTTAAATATGAACCACCTATAATAGCCACAGCCTCTAAGAAACTCCAGCACACTGCAGACTATCAAACAAAATATGTTGCTTTGTCACTAACTTACCCATTTATTTATTGACATTTGTTTACTGGAAAAGTCTGACTGGATAATTTTATCCATTTATAGCGGAGGCCCAGGGAAACGCTACACAAATATAAAATAAAATAAATAAATGTCAGAACTGGCATATTATAATGTATTATAAATATATAGATTAATACATATTTTTTCATATGTAGAATAGTGCACACATACCATCATAAATCAAGATAAATACAATATGTAGCATTAATATGTGTTACAAGCGTAAGAGTTTATTGCTCATAAAGCAAATGGCAGAGTACAGATCCAAACCGCCTATTGAAAGGAAGACAGGAAGAGTGGGGAAAGTGAGAAGAATTATTTGAGGTAATAAGTGGAGTAGATATGGGAGGTAGGAGGAAAAAAATGAGAAAGCAAGAGAAACAAAAAACAATGAAAAGGAGAGACTATGCATACAGGCATTAGAGGAGAAGGTGCTGACATTTTAGCCAGGAGTCAGGGGAATTCTCTTAAATGGAACTTAAATGAATGCTATGTATTGTCAACTGCTGCAGGGATCAGAGGGCAGGCAAATGATTAGATGTCAAGAAGATCTTTGTCAGAAGATCAAAGGAGACAATTAGGGAGGTAGTGGTGGAGAATTGTACTTGTAGCTGGGCAGAAAGTGGGATTAAATATATTTCTGTGTGTTAAGAGAAGTTGGGTATTATTTAGTTGGTGAGATAATTCTAGCCAGTTTACAGCATAGCAATGAAGTATTCTGTGCCTTGTATGAGCTGTAAATCTAGTTACCTTGTAACAGTATTCTAGTTTAGATTTTAGGGTGACCTGGAGTTTTGTCAAGATGGGAGAACCATATAATAGAGTGCGGGACTACATATGAAGTGGCAAGAGTGACTCTGGTGGACGCAGTATGAAATTATTTGACCCTGTATAGCATTCCTGTAGGGAGTTTTAATATTGATTTGCATGTGGAGGTCATATTTGAGGTTCTTGTCTATTGTAATCCCCAGCAGTTTTGTATGGGGCACTAAAATGGACGTAGTTTAGGGATGTGATTTTGGTTATTTTTCTCACCTGTAAGGGATTTGGGGAAAATAAAAGGAGTTTGGTTTCTTTTGATAGTTACAAAGCCAGCTTTCAAGAGAGTTAAAGGCATGTTGGGTAGTCTTTTTTAAATTTTCTAGATTGCCTTGACAGGCAGATAATGGTGGAATCATCTGCATACTGTACAAGGGATGGTTGTTGTACAGAAGTATAAATGTTTATACAGATATTTAAATAGAAGACCAAGGATAGAGCTTTGTGGTACACCTGTAATGATGGGTAGAATTCCATTTGACTGCCTGGGAGCATTCTAATAAGTAATTAAACTACTGAAGAGATGAGTGTGAGATACCCACTATGGACAGCTGTAGTAGGAGTTTTTATGATACATGTAGGGATGAGGACAATACAACTTTACCTCTAGCACGCACACAAACACACACACACACACACACACACACACACACACACACACACACACACACACACACACACACACACACACACACACACTCTACTCCAAGCCCCACAAACGAGACTACACTGCATTGACCACTCTTTCTCCATCCTTGCCCCTATAATACGGAAATCCATCCCCCAACCACCTAAGAGGAATACAGACCTTCTCTACCTTCAGTCCTAAACATAAAGAAATTCCTCCACACCAAATCAAACTGTACTTGCCACAGAGGAGGCAATATCACATAAGGGTCGCTCAACATCTAGCATTACTTTTAGCTAACAACCCTGTCTTCTCCTCCCCGATTGTCTCTACTCCACAGCATTTCTACCATGATAACTTACAATATAGTCATGGGAATTGTACTAACATTTTCAGTGAAATACAAATCTTACATCTATTAATTGCTACTGTACAGTTTTTGTTATAGATGGTTGCTTTCAGTTCTGGTTTTGATATGTACATCTTACTGAGTCTCATTTTTCCCCTTTTAATTATTTCACCCAGGTGGTATCTGCAAATGGTCAGTTGTGATCAGTGTACCGCTCTGGTAATAAAATGTAAAATAAAATTTATGCCTGAAATAGAGGTAGGGATTTGAGTTGTAAAAGCTGGGGAGATTTCATGGTAACTATGAGAAGTTGTGGCTGAACTTGAGGCTAGAAATGGGGGATATAGGATGTGGTATTAATGTGACATGGCAGATTGTGGTATGAAGAAGCTGGAAGAGGATGATAAACATGGTTGGGGTTTGGAAACAGTATGGATAGATGGGGAACTTTTACTTTTTGCCTTTATCAAAAGGTTATTTGGCTTTTATTTGCAGTAATTAGATTGGTATCACCTGTGTATCTGTAGTTTATTTTTCCTGGCAGTTTGACTCCAGCATCTGACTAACTAGCCCACCACCTACATGATATTAGGTTTATGTAGTGCAGAGTTGGAAAGAGTTGCACATATCATTGTTGAAGGTCTGCACAATAACGTGGAGAGATTGTTGCATTAGGGACTATGCAAGCACTGCAATATTCAAGTAGCATTTGGAACCTGAAACCACAAAGCACTGACAGGGAAGTTCAGGTCAAGGAGGACTGGCATTGTGTTTAATGTCTTAACCTCACAGATACAAAGTACAGGGTTTGATTTTGATGTCTGGTTATTGGCTAGGCTTGTAATAGCCTGTAGACTGAGAGCCTAATGTTGAAAAAGTGGCCTTGTAGCTTTTGGGTTACATCACTGGTCTAATGAACCAGGGGTCATGAGTTCAAATCTCATAAAGGCTCTGCTTCTGCTTTAACTTAACATCCCACCCCTCAAACCTGTAACCACCTCCAAAATAGTATACCCCATCCTATTAGACACCCAAGGTACATGTGGACACAATTGGGTTGAGTTGCACTGTTAAGATTCGAAAGGCTCTCCTATGAACATAACACCATCCAATATCAACAGTTAAAACAGAAGTGGATAATCCAAGAAATGACAAAAGTAGCATTAATCTTTGAAATCTGTGGCTTGTGTTATATGTATTGAGATGGTCTCACTACCAGCATTTGCAAAAAACTAGAGAAATAGACACCCAGACTGTTACAATCGTTCTGTGTGTGTGTGTGTGTGTGTGTGTGTGTGTGTGTGTGTGTGTGTGTGTGTGTGTGTGTGTGTGTGTACTGAGAGCATTTTTGGCTAATGGACTGAAGTAATGTTAAACTCATGAACTCTAATTCTAGTCTGAATTTCTGAATTTAAAATGGGGTCCATTCCTGTCATGGTATTAGAAGCCAAAAATATTTGGAGAAATTAGAGAAGCTGTATAAACATGCACTTAAACCTTTCAGTACTAGAACTGGGGAAAATATCAAAAACTGAGGTGGGGTGTGGCATGGAGACAAATGCTCAAACATAGGAATAAAAAGTTGCTAAAATAGTAGGATGTGAGTTCTGAAACTCATTGACTGCAGTCCTCAGTTTGCTGGAATTCCACAAATTTTAAAATGGAACAAATCAAAAAGAGAAGGAAGCATCTTGCCATTCTGGAACACTGAATAGTTGAGAGGTATATGTACAAAGATGTTGCTCAGTTATTCCATAGTTTTTTCTGCTTATTCTACCTACTGATGATCCTTTGGAGGCATATAAAGTGAGCCTCTCCCGAAGTTCTCTTTACTAGTATTTTATGGTTAATTCAATACAAGGCTTTATAACGGCTAGAATGGATATCTTAGGAACACCCTTGCTTTCTGTTATCCAGTAGACATTAAGTGCCCATTGATTAAATCAACTTATACATATGGCAGTTTCTGTCCGTATTGCTGCAGTCTGGCTTGCATTATTTTACCATCATAAAGTGCAGTTTGAGCGTGCTCAAATCTTTTTACTTATTGACCGAAAATGTATCTATTCCACTATCTTCCCAAAACTGCTGGCAAACTAGACTTCTATGGCCACTGTTTCTAAATCTGTTGAAACTCCAAGCAACACTAGCAAAAAAAAAAAAATATATATATATATATATATATATATATATATATATATATATATATATATATCTATTTAGCTGGATCTCAATCACTTCTGCAGCATTGCTGACAAGACTTTAGGGATCATGTACTATATTCAAGGTCTCTGGCCCTAGATCAGTGAACGTATCTGATTCCTTAATCCTTCCACAATTGTGTGCATTCCTCCACTCTAAATCTTTGTTGGCCTCTTTTGGGTCCATTCCATCTTTCTGTCCCTCAGTTGCTAATCTTATATTACCAGTGCAAAAAAATAAAAAAAAGTGATTTCCTTGCTATACCTCAGTCGCAGTAAGTCAAGCAAAGTACTATGACTTTTTATCCCCGATTAGCCTTGTTGTTCCTAGGTATTAAGACTCATTTTATGGTAATCATCTGAAGTGTATTACTGCTCTTTTTGAAGTTTTTCTTTTTAAGGCCAGTGGTATTTTTAATTCTTGGAATTGGAGATGTTGCTTACTGTTCTCTAACTTTAAAAACATTCATTATTTATATTTAATAAGGTTATTTGGAGCAAAGGAGTGGTTACAGATGGTGGTTGTATTAAAAGCAATAAAAGCATGTAAGTTATTACTTTAACCAAGTCCCCCTTCCCCCTAAACACCATAGTGTAAATTGAGACTGTGCTACCTTAGAACTGAAACTAAAAAGCTACAGAATAATTAAAATATGTAAGAACAGCATATTAAAGATAACCTACTAACCCAACCTTAATTAATTAAGAAACTAACTCACTAACAAAATGATTAACTAATTAACTAACAAAAAGATCTACCACTAGACATCTATCAGAATAAATATTAATACTTATAAACTGAAACACTTTTAACAAAGATCACTTTTGTACCAGATAAATATTTCATCAGGTTTGTATGTAAAAACCACATCATAATATTAATCTACACATGTATAAATCTACAAGTGAACATCTAAGTAGGCTGAAAACCATAGCTATAATTGCTAAGATGGAAATATATTGAAAAATGTTTAAAATAAAGCATTAAGGCCCTGGAGATCTGTTCAAGTATGGCATTTAACTAGCAAAGTACTTAGATGAATGAGTAAAAGTGCACTCAAGAGTATCAGAAAACAGCACCAGTGTCAGTTATTTTCATTGTAAAATATTTACAGTGTTTGATATTTGTTTATAACAATATCAGCATGTATAATATTAGCTTGTAATGTCAGCATTAATTAATTAAGTAAATCAACTTCAATCAATTTACTTAAGCAATCAACTTAATTAAGTCAAAGTAAAAGTCTGATATGGGACATATTATGACATGTTCCTGTGGTAGCAGTTTACGTTGGGTGGGAATGGCAGAATAAGTGACATGGAATTGGTCAGTGTACAGAGTGGCTTTTATGATGTGCCTTAATGCAAACTGCTTGTGGAAGGATATTACAACTATACTATCTTGGTCTGATTTGTGTTGTCAAATGTATCTTGTTTCTTTAGTGATCATCTTTAACAGAAATCCATCCTAAAGCCCTGTATTAAAGCAATGTCATGTTAAACTCACCTCATTTACCAATCACAGTCTGAAGACTTTGTCCAACCTCCAGATTTCATGTCATTGTGAAATGCAATAACTATTGCTTTTGTTATCAACTTCTTTGATACAGGAGTTTTGCAGTGCATTTTGTAGGTATCTTGAAGGCGGTTTGATCTGCCATTACAAGTGACTTGATTGATTTAGCTCTAAATCAGCCAGAAGATTTTAAAGCTGTAGCTTTTGCTGTGTATGAACCAGCCATTCTAACTTTGCCATGTGACATGGCTACATTAAACACGCACTCTCACATCCAGTGCTACCATGGCAATTAAGTATCATCATATGGGCTTGATTTTAGTTACTATTTCAGTTGCAGTGCAGACTTGCAGGGGTAACTGCTAGTGTCACAGCTTATGTGGTCTTATGCAAAACTTCCCCGATTAGGATCTGGGACAAATAAGTGAGGGGTCTCCCTACCTTTCTCAGACTGCTGATACACCAACTAGTCTTTCACAAAAGTCCCCTACATGTTCAGGCAGGGGGCCCCTAAGTTCCCCACCACTGAGGAGTTACACAGCCATATTGCTACTTGAGCAATAACCAGATGACCATAAATGCAACTGGGTGTAGAAGGCAACATAGCACAATAAGATGGTCCATGCAACAGGCATCAAAGCTATGTAGGGACAATTAAAATAAACACCAATAATTTAAAAAGAGCATTAATAAACTGGAAGTGACTTCATAAACTGCCACAGAGTCATAATGTACTGGTAATGAGCATATCAGGATAGCAAGACATTAAACTAAACAAGGTGAGATGATATGAGTGGATGAAATAAGGTCTCCATTATTAAATTATTGAGCCTGGAAACATTTAGCAGATGCAAATAATCTGACCTGTGGAGCCAGACAGTATTGTCAACCAGTTTATCCATAATTAGACCTAAACTGCATACCTTAATGAACTTGTCTAACCCTCTAAGGGATAACAAATTGAAGCAGCAAAGTGGATTAAACTGCTGTGGTGAGCTTAACTGATTAACAAGCAGCCATTGCCGAATGGCAGGCAGCATGAGGATTAAGACTCTGAGTTCTTAATAAGCTGCTTTCTGTAGACAAAGCTACAGGGTTTGATTCCCTCCACCTCCATTTGGCAATCTTGGCCTCCTATTAAATACACTTAGGACACCTGACTCACCACTTCTTTCACAATACTTGGCTATACTCCTGTGAGCAGTATGTCCCTCAACTTCAAACCTTGGTTTAGTACTCACTGATGCAAATATGTACCTCAAACGAATGCATATGTGTGCCTTAATATTTGAAACCTTTAACCAAAAGCACACCAAAGTGGAAAAAAATGACTATGAATAGAAACCACAATGACTGCTGGAAGACTCCAAAATAATGGCACTCTTAGCGTCAAAAAGTTTTATTACACTTTCGTCACTTGACTTGAATACAACCTTAATAAAACATCACCTTCTTTATATATTAACATTTAATTAACATTTAATTAATTAATCAATTAACATAAAGTTAAAACAATACAACCTTATAAAATCAAACCCTATATTGATTAACTTTCACTCCTTTAACCTTCTTTGTTTTAAAAAAACACTGAATGTTTACATTCTCATTTAACCCAGTGACCCCAGGGGTCACATCTGTGTCACTGCTAGACAGGGGCACAGTAAACTAATTCTATTATATAAGGGGACCTTCATTGTGTCACTACTAGACAGAGGCACAGTATTCTAAATTTATTCTGTACATTTTTGTACCATTTCATGGGGTGGCAAAAGCCACATCACTATGGCTAGGCTTACAAATGCCCCAGGGCAGATAGCCTAGTACTAAACTATGAAACTATGAAACTTTATTAGAACACAACTTCATTTGCCATCTAGCTTCTACAGTCTCTACTTTTTCTCTAAAATTCCCTCCTCTTAATTCATGTGGGACCTGTTCAAGTACTGCAAATAAAAACTTTTTATAACTGGAACAAACAACTGAATGTTTATATAGGGCATTATTTTTATCTTTAACCCTTATACTATAAAGATGTTCTTTTAAGCGTTTTTCTAAACTACAGGTGGTCATCCCTATATAGAAACTAGTACATCCTGAACACAGGGCAATATACACCAACCCTTCTGTTTTACAGTTGTATCTTCCTTTTAAATATATAGTGGACTTCAAACTGCCCAAATAAATATAGGTAGTAACATAAATAAATCTATATACATTACAGGAACCACATGAATACATACCCAACTTCTTAGTGGTATGTGGGAAAATATTCACTGTTTTATCCTTTTCTAACATATTTTTAAAATTTCTTGTCTTGTAATAAACAAAACGTGGATGTTGCCCAAGTGTGTCCCATAAATGTTGATTACCTTGCAATATTCTCCAGTTATTTTTTACTATATTTTTATAACTGCTAAATCTACTGACATATCCACCTTCAAAACTGGCTTTAAACTTTTACCTTTCTTGTCATTCACCTTAATGGTGTAACCTCCCTTAAATATGGGTTTAAATAATGTATCTCTCATTATACACTTCTAAAGCTGTTTTATATATTTTTTCTCATTATAACTTCTATCTTTAAACATCTCTATAACTGTTGAAACCTCTCTTAAAAAATTGGTATCTCTTGTAATCATTCTAGATGCACGTATAAACTGTCCTCTAGGTATATTTTATTTCATATAATTAGGATGACCACTTATAAAATGTAAATAATTACTGGAGAAAGTTTCTTTTCTATGTATTTTACTATTAATTTCTTTATTTAACAAATCCCAGTCTAGGTCAACATCCAAAAAAATGAATATGTGTTCCAAATGCACTAAGTTTAAATTTTAAGAATTCTGAATTTTAATTTAAGTCCCTAACAAAATCATCTGCTTTTTCTTGATCTAAATCTACTATAAAGATAAGGTCACCTATAAAATATTTATATAATATAATTTGACCATAAAAAGGAAATCTGACCAACATTTCCAGTTCCCGCCATGCCATAACAAAATTTGCGTAAGATGGTGCCACACTCAACTCCTTGAATTTGTTTAAAATACCATTTGTCAAATATAAAATAGTTGTTTTCCAAAATGACTTCCATTAAAATACAAGCATATATCTTGTCTGATGAAAATTTGGGATATTTAGTTAAATAACATCTTAAAGCTTCTATACCTTTACCATGAGATGTACATATAAACATAGAATTATTATCTACAGTAATGGAATTTATGTTTTTATCCTTGTAATCATAACTTGTGTTAAAACATCTTAATTTTTCTAATAAGTCCCATGAATCTTTTAAGTGGGATGTAAAATTTTGTACCAGGGGGTTAAATAGGCTGTCTAAATACAAGGCTATACCATCACAAACGTTATTTAGGGGCTGAAACAATAGGTCGGAGTGGAGGGTTATGACAATCTAAATGTAACTTAGGTATTCTGAATAAAAACCCTAATTTCGGTGATTCAATAAACATAAAATTGTAAACACCATAAGAAATGTAACCTTCCATTAACAATTCATATATCAAACTGTGAATCATGCTATAACTTTTACAAATTTTCCATAGTACAACTTCTAAGTATTCATCAACATTTTTCAACATATTTAGCATAACATTTTTGTATTTGTGTTCATTTATTAACAGCAGCCCTTCCCCTTATCAGCTAGCATAAACCTTAAGTTTCTATTCTCTCTCATTTTACAAAACCCTTTCATTTCTTTTTGAGTCATGTTATAATATTTGAACATACTTTTGTGCTGCAAAACATTTTTAATTTTACTTTCACATGTCTCTTCAAATATCTTAATACTGTAATTTAAGCTAGGGTTATAAAGAGATGTTTTTTAATTGTATTCGAAACTGCAACATCTTTTAACAAGTAATTCAAATTTAATTTGCATGTAAACAGCTTTAACTGTATTAGTAAAAGTCTTTCGGCTTTTCCCGGTTAGGGGTTGCCACAGCAGAACTCCAGTCCACTCATGACTGGCAGTGGATTTTTACGGTGCTGAGTTGCCAGCCCGATGCCCAACCTTAACAGAAGGCACGCCCATTCACGCTTGCACCTACCTGCATGTCTTTAGCATCACTCGACCGCGGGGAGGACATGCAGACTCCACACAGAAGGCTTTCCAGCCAAGAATCGAACGGGAGAACCTCTTGCAGTGAGGTGACAATGCTAACCGCTGCACCGCCGCGGCCTTTTAACCGTATTAGTGTTTCTGCTAAATTTGCCTGTGGCTTGGAACAAAATTAATACCGAGATTTAAAATGTTATAATGTTCATCTCTTAAACAAAAGTCCAACAAGTTAATTATCTTAGTAGCGTACCTTGTTGGTTAAAATGTCTTTAGCAATTCTCTGAAGGCTATCGCCCTTTTGTCTTCCTCTTCCTTGTTCCGTTTTTTGAAGAGGAACATTGTTTGTTAAAGTTTTTATTGTCTTGATCTACTAGTTGTTTAGGCTGGTACACTAGTTCTACTGCTGCTTCATTACTGTCAGCTTCCAAATACTCCTCTGAAGTTGTCTTTTCAATGATGTCATCATGTTCCTCACTTTGTAGGATGTTCTCTCCTCGCACTTTATAGGTGATATTAGAATACCTGTCTTTACGTTTTAAAGAAAGATTTTCACCTCTATCTTGTCTGTTATATTGACTTGTTGAAGAAGTAACAAAAATGGAATACGCTGTTTTGTTAGCATAAGCTATTTTATCACACTGACGTTTTTTTATTTTTCTAGCCACTAAACAGCTTCCCATGTTTTTCAATGTTTTGTATTATTTCCTCATATTCATGTTGAAGATGAGGCATCTGTTTTAATGCACCAATGATAACACTGTCCAGTGAATGAACCTTAGTTTTTAATTGACTCGTACTATATGAATTCCATTTAATCAGCATCTTCATTAACTGTAGACCAAAACTGTTAAAAAATGCTACCAGTTACCCAAAGAATGCATCTTGTACAGTGATTCCATTCGGATATTCGAACAAACAAAGTCCTTTGGGCACTATATTTAAAGCAGTACATTGTTCAAAATACTTGATCTGATGTTGTAAATCTTTGTTCATTCATTACAGATAGGACCTCGGTTCCATCCTTGGAACCGATACGGCAGTTTCCCAGCTCACGCAAGCCAAAAACTCCCAGCTAAGACCTACTCATTAATGCCCCTCTCCTAGTTACTCCAGATCTCGTTTGCCACATTCCTAGTCAGACATGCTAGCCATCTCTCTCAAAGCTAAGTAGAAATTTGTTAATTTTAAGACAGTTTCTCTTCAAAATTGTTTAATTTTTAGTCAAGTTAGCCTTTTCTCACTGTTGCCTATAACTTAAGCCTATTTCCAGCCCTTTTCCTTGTTAAATTAATTGTGCAGCATGCCTGGAAGGCCCCGGACAATGTAGAACATGTCCCCCGGAGGCCAGACAAAATTTTATCTACACCTGAAGACCAGTCCCACTGGTCCAAGCAGTTGACAGTTGATTCTATGGTCATGGCGGCGGCCACCAAGAGGGAACTGGCAGAAGATAGTTTTACTGTCCATCCTCCAAACACACTTTACTCACCTCCAAAGAGACCTAATTTCCAAAATGTCTTCCTCTTTGGTGGGGGTACTGCCTGATGAAGTGTGTGATACTGTTGCCTTGCAGCTAGCTACCATTGAATCCATCTCAAACTCCTCGATGCATTTGATATCTCACACCACCGAGGGGGCAGCTCGAGCTGCTGCATCTGGCTATGTCATGAGATGTAATGCTTGGGTGCAGTTGTGTGACTTTGCAGACCCCTTTAAATCTTCCTTCATCAATGCACCTGTCGATGAATCAGCACTTTTTGGACCAAAGGTATGAGACACACTTGCACGTAGTGAGAAAGACAGAAAGACCTTGTCTGCTGTGGACATATGCTTTTCCAACCTCCACAGGTCCTACTCCAGGAACCAGAAGGGAGGAAAGATGTGGTTCAAGAAATCCCAGGGATCCTTTCATGACACTCGTGGTGAACAATTCCCCCAGAGCAGAGGGGGCAACTCATACGGAAGATGCCCTTTTTCAGGGTAGAGGGGGTCTGTGTAACCAGGTCGCTAGAGATTCTTTCTCTGGCAGACCCTACTAGCGCTCCTGAGCAGCGGCCCGATTGCTTTCCTCTGGAAGCAGTCGGGGGTCGTTTTTCTCTGCATCTACCAGCCTGGCATCTTATTACTAATGATGTTTGGATGCAGAGAATAATATCCAGAGGCTACCAAATGCCATTTGATTTAACTCCCAGACCCATCAAACGAATCCCCGATGTACCACCCAATCAGAGAGAATTAGCAGCCTTAAAAATAGAAAAGCTGCTAAGAAAAAGAGTCATCCAACCAGTCCCACCAGACCAGACAGGATCTGGGTTTTACTCGAGATTCTTTTTAGTGCCAAAAAAGACAGGGGACTGGAGACCAATCCTGAATCTCAGCCTATTGAACAAATTTATCAAACCTCAAAAATTCCAGATGGTTACAATACAGTCCATTCTTCCCTTCCTAGGGAGGGACAATTGGATGTGCTCTATAGACATCCAGGATGCATACTACCACATAAAGATGGATCACCGCTCCCGGAGGTTTCTCTGCTTCTGGCTGGGAGCCAATCAGTACCAGTTCAGGGCACTGCCATTCAGTCTCTCGACAGCCCCCCGAGTGCTCACCAAATGTATGGCAGTTGTGGTAGCTCATCTTCAACTACAAGGATTCCAGATGTTTCCCTATCTAGATGATTGGCTTCTTACCACTCCGACCAGAAATCTCCTAGTCCACAGCCTCTCTTACACTCATGCTCTCGCTCTCCACTTGGGAATTACAATCAACAAAGACAAATCATAAATGTCCCCAATGAAGACACTGGAATTTATTGGAGTGGTCTTCGACACAACATCCCAGGAGTTCCAACCTTATTGCGGACAGTCTGAGCAGGAACATCCTGATGCCTCATGAGTGGTCCCTCAACCCTGTAATAGCAGATCGGATCTTCCAACACTGAGGCAAGCCTTGCTCTAACCTGTTTGCTTTCCCTGTAAACTACAAATGCAGAAGCTATTTTGCCCTGATCCCCCCTCAGGGGGGATCCACCGAGGGACGCTCTAATGCACGATTGGCCCCTGAGTCTTCTGTATGACTTTCCCCTGTTTCCACTCATCCCAAAACTTCTCCAGAAAGCTCAGAGGTTGAGAAGCAAAGTGATCCTCATTGCCCCCTACTGGCCACATCAAGTCTGGTTCCCGTTTCTATGGCCTCATCTGATTCACAGCCCGTGGATCCTGGATCATTCCCAGGACCTGTTATCTCATCCTCAGGGACTGATTCATCTGAACCTGTCAAGCTCACAGCTTGGTTCCTCCACTTCCAATGATTGCCAGGCTGTCTGACATCCTATCTCCTGTTCGTGAAATTCTTCTGGCCTCACACAAACTTTCCACTAGAAAGGCTTATTCTAGTAAATGGACTAGGTTCTCTATTTGGGCCAAAGATCAGAACTTAGATTCTTTCTCTATGCCTATTCAAAAGATCCTACAATACCTGACTACTCTTTTACATGCAGGAACCTCAGCTTCAACGATCACTGTACATTTAGCAGCTATTGCCAGTTTTCATAATGGTCTTGATAATTCTTTGATTATGTCACATCACCTATGCAAGACCTTTTTGAAGGGAGTATTACATGTTAAACCTCCGGTCAAGTTTCCCATAGAACCCTGGAACTTGACTTGTCACATCGCCTATACAAGACCTTTTTGAAGGGAGTATTACATGTTAAACCTCTGGTCAAGTCTCCCATAGAACCCTGGAACTTGACTCTGGTGCTTCAGTCTCTCACAGGTCATCCTTTCGAGCCCTTTGATTCATGTGATTTGAAATTTTTGCCATGGAAAACTATACTTCTAGTAGCACTTACCTCACTGAGAAGAGTATCTGAGCTGCAGGCCTTGAGTGTCAAGAGTCCTTACTTGACTTTCCACATGGATAGGATGTCCCTTCGTACTGACCCTTCTTTCTTGCTCAAGGTAATTTCTGGCTTTTCCATTAACCAATCTATTGACCTGCCATTTTTCTTCCCTCAGCATTCTAATAGAGGGGAGTACCTTTTGCACACCCTTGATGTGCATCGGCAGCTTCATTGTTATTTGGACAGGACTAAATCTTTCAGGAATACAGATCAATTGTTTCTGGCCTTTGCAGGACCCAGATTGGGTAAACCTGTTTCCAAAGTGACTTTATCCTCTTGGCTTAGAAATGTCATTACCTTTATCTACCAACAGAATAAGCTATCCTTACCTTCCAGAATAAAGGCTCATTCTACTAGATCTATTGCTACTTCTGTAGCTTTTCTTTCCAGAGCCTCTATGGATGATATATGCGCAGCAGCCATTTGGGCAAGACCTCATACCTTTATATCTCATTACAAATTGTATTTGGCCTCCAGGGGACGAGGAACTTTTGGTTCTATGGTGCTCAGGAATATCCTTCCTTAGGGCCACCCAGGACTCAAGTAGCTGGAGATTCAGTACTATCTGTAATGAATGAACAAAGATTTACAACATCATATAAAGAAGTTATGTCATACCATAACATTCCATCTGTGTTGTAGATCTTTGTTCATTCATTACTTCCCGCCCTCCTTCCCCCTACCTGGACTCCTGGTGCACTTTAGGAACTCCTGGTTAGGGTATTTGCTCAGACAGAGTCTCCTACTATTTTTTCTATTACTACATCTTTTATCTAGGGCGGGCAAACTCGATCTGGAGTAACTAGGAGAGGGGCATTATGGGTAGGTCTTAGCTGAGAGTTTTTAGCTTGTGCAAGCTGGGAAACGGCCGTATTGGTTCCGAGGATGGAACCGAGGTCCTAGCTATAATGAATGAACAAATATTTACAACATAGATGGAACTTTATGGTAAGACATGGAATGTTATGGTAAGATATAACTTCTTTTTATCGATCACTAGTGCCCCGAATTTCTTAAGGCACCTTTCGAGGGTTATAAGGTGTTCTCTAAATTCACTCAGGTTTATTTTGTTGATATTATCTGAGTTTCTTGCTCCAAATGGGTCATAACTCTGGTTCAATAACGCGTGTACAGATTTTGGGATGTTTAGTTGGATTTTGAAATTCACAGTTTAGTCCACTAATAGGCATTTATACAACAGTTTGGGTTTCTTCTTCTTCTAAACTAAAATAACCCACTAAAGTATTTCTTATAACAGTGCCCTTGTTTTGCATGACCAATATTTATAAAGTTTTTTGCATACCTTCTAGGGTAGAAACCAATGTTTTTAACAAATTATCTTGAGTTTATGGAACTGAATGTGTTGTCAAATATAACAGTTCGTCTCCAAGTTCAGACTAGTTGTAGTCCAGGAACAAAGACCAAAAACCAAAAATATACCAAAGTGGAAAAAAATGACTAAATGAATAGAAACCACGACTGCTGGAAGACTCCAAAATAATGGCAAACACTCTTTTAGCATCAATAAGTTTTATTACGCTTTTGTCACTTGACTTCTTCAGAATACAACTTTAATAAAACATCACCTCCTTTATAATATTAACATTTAATTAATTAATCAATTAACATAATTAAAGTTAAAACAATACAACCTTATAAAATCAAACCCTATATTGGTTGGTGTATATTGCCCTGTGTTCAGGGTGTACTAGTTTTTATATAAGGATGACCACCCGTAGTTTAGAAAAATGTAAAAAAGAACATCTTTATAGTATAAGAGTTAAAGTTAAAAATAATGCTTTATTTAAACATTCAGTTGTTTTCCAATTATAAAAAAATATATTTGCAGTATTTGAACAGGTCCCACAAGAATTAAGAGGAGGGAATTTTAAAGAAAAAGTAGAGACTGTAGAAGCTAGATGGCAAATAAAGTTGTGTTCTAATAAAGTCCCTGGGTTAAATGAGAATGTGAACATTCAGTGTTTTTTAAAACAAAGAAGGTTAAAGGTGTGAAAGTTAATCAATATAGGGTTTGATTTTATAAGGTTGTATTGTTTTAACTTTAATTATGTTAATTGATTAATTATTTAAATGTTAATATATAAAGGAGGTGATGTTTTATTAAGGTTGTATTCTGAAGAAGTCAAGCGAGAAAAGCGTAATAAAACTTTTTTACGCTAAAAGAGTGTTTGCCATTATTTTGGAGTCTTCCAGCAGTCGTCGTGGTTTCTATTCATTTACTTCAAACCTTTGTTTAGTACTCACTGATGCAAATATGTACCTCAACCTAATGCATATGTATGCCTTAGTTTGTGGTATGCATATATATACTGTGTGTATGTCTTAGAGACAACAGTCTTCTGCCCACAACCCATAACACAACTGCTCTTAGCTTCACCGATATTATCAACCAAAATAGAAATAATAGTAATCTACTATCTGCATTCTTCATGGATATGTCAAAGACCTTTGACACAATATCCCATCAAAAACTTCTCACCAAGCTATTTTTTGTAGGTCTTAATAAATCTCTCCTGGTTTCATAGCTGTTTCACAAATAAACGATCTGTAAAATGGAAACACGAGTTCTCCTCCTTCCTTACAGTCACAGTTCCACAAGGCTCAATTTGTAGTAAACATATTTGATAACTTCCATACCACCACCAAACAGGCAAATATAGTTCAGTACACAGATGATGCAATCATAATCTTCTCTGCTCCCACACTAAAAACCTTCCAAGAAACCACCTAAGAGTCCTTCTGTTTCAAATCCTGGCTAAGACCAAACTCATGCTTTTTATACCAAAACAATATAATTATCAGAAAAATTAAGTTCCGCACTGTCTCATCTAACAATACAATAATAGAAACTGTGGCAGAAGCCAAACTACTTGGAGTAATCATAGCTGACAAACTCAAATATGATCAAGACATTCATCAAGCTGTACAAAAACCTATGCAAACTAGGGTCCTTATATAGAGCAACGCTATATCTTACAGTATCCACAATAAGATCCATAGCATTCACTTGCCTACTCCAAAAAAATTTTTGCAGGTATCCCCCATTTTCACAAATCCTAACAGTACCCTCATGGCCAAACTTGAAACATGTTATTATAAAGTACGGATGGTGCAGTGGTGCAGTGGTAGTGTTGTTGCCTCACAGCAAGAGGTTCTCTGGTTCAATTCTCAGCTGGGGTGCCCTCTGTGCGGAGTCTGTATGTCCTCTCTGTGTTCGTGTGGGTTTCCTCTGGGTGCTCTGGTTTTCTCCTATGTTCAAAGACATGGTTTTAGAGTGTTTCTCCCTGGGCCTCCACTGAAAATTGGCTTTGTTCCAAGTTGGACTTTCCCAGTTAACAACTGTTAAATAAATAAAATAAATAAAAAGTAGCAAAATTTTCCACATATCCATCCACTAAAATCCTTCACTGCACAGCCCTGAAGGAGGTAAACTGGCTGGAACTCCCAAACCAACTCTCATCTCAGCTACAGCCCACAAACTTATCCATAAACCAGATAGCTGCCCCTCTCTAAAAAAATACTACAACTATACAATAGTAGCAGAACACTATACTCCAATAACAAATCCCTCCTGTAAGTAAATCAATAAACTCTGTAGTCTTACTGTGTTACAAAACTATGAAACTTCATTTCACTATAGCTATAAGTTACAAAAAATGACAAATGTTTTAAAAGCCAACTAAAACAGCACCTACAGCACTCTTGGCTGTACTCCTGCTCTTCACCTGGTTAATACCTACTAAACTAACTTATTAACTGTACCTCTGACATAACCATGTGTCACCCTTCCTCATTGATCACATACTGAGCCCATGATGATGATGATGGCGATGAGCTTAATACAATTTCACTTCCCTCCTAATGTAAACAATTGACACTTCTCTATTGTCTGTTTCTCCTCTCTGAAACTAGTTTATTTTTCCCTCTCATTCTTCCCTCCACTTTGTAACTGCAAAACTAAATGCAAATGAATAATTTTTCCATTTGTTTTACTTTCTGGACATAGCATAACAGCTAACTACCATGTTAACTTGTAGTGTATAGGTTCATAGGTGATTACTAGCCTAATGACACAAGAGCTTTTACAAGCTTAGCCAAGAATACCCAGGATATAGCCTAGTAACCTCCTATGATCCTATAACGGAGTACCTCACTGACTCTCTTCAAACACAACCTTGATGAGTGGGTGGGAAACCATACATTTGTCCCATGGGTTCCACCTTTGTCCCTCATTGACAGGGGCAACAGGTGCTGACTGAGGTTTCTTTTTTGTGGATAAACTCTTGGCTAGGCTTGTAAAGGCCACAGGGCCATTAGCCTAGTAACCTCCTATGATCCTATATGATAATATTATATCCCAGATATGGGATGGGGTAGTATCAGGTTAGTGGGTCTTTGGGTGTTAGAGCCCTGAGTCATTTTACAGACTGTCTCTGTCCATAAGGGACATGGGTAGTACCCCAGGAGTGAATTCACAGTTCCCCATCTTTTTATCCAAATTAGGGATGGGCTGGGCTTTGTTTTACGAAGATGGGAAGTTTATTCCATAGATGAGGCTGCCTTTGGGATATGAATCTGTCTTTCTATGTTCTGTTAGAATCAGAAATAAAGTTCAGGTACATGGAATACGTAACACTTGTATAATTTTTCTTGTGATTATATAATGTTTTCATCAGGGCTGGATCAGAGAATGCCTTGTAGGTTAGGCATAAGTAACCTCTCAAATGATAAAAGACAGACTAAAGGGATAGGCACTTTAGTTGGTTTGCATAAGACATGTGTGTTACACTTTGTAATTATTTAGTAAGAAACCTCTGAGTGTGCTCCAATTAGTGTAAGTGCTTGGTTAGGTACCTGCAGAAGGGTGCATTGTACTCGATTATGGGCCTGATGAGGGCTGAGTACAATGGCACTATGACTTCCTTTGATCTTGATGCCATGCCTTTACTTATAAGTTGAGCCGCACAGAAGGATTTTGTCTGTACTGTAGCTACCTGGTGGTCAAACTTTAAGTTACTGTCTATATATGCTCCTTGGTCCCTCACTACTGGGTCTGCTTTTAAGGGCATGCTATCAGTATTATAATTTGCAGGAATATCTGATTTACCAAAAGGTATGACTATGCATTTTTTTAGCATTTAGTCTCAGACCATGGTTTTGGCACCAGTTGTTTGTCGTTTTTAGGCCTGTTTGTAGGATATCAATATTGTTTGGGATTCAATGATTGCTTCTAGCTTATAGTAATCAGTAAACTTGGTAAGCCAGAGGACCCCAAAATTGCCTTTCACTTCAGAGAAGTATATACCAAACACTAGGGGTCCCAACAACACTGAACCCTGTGGGACACTGCTATTATCACAGGTGGATTCACCTATCTGGACAACATGTGTCCTGTTAGTTTTCAGTGAGCCAGTTTGGTATCCATCTGATGATGCAGAGGTTTATGCCTAACTCAGTAAGTTTATATATGATTCCTGAGTGGGGGATTATGTTCAAAGTGTTGGCCAGGTCTAGATAAGCGGTGTGTACAGTTTTACCTTCTTCTATGGCCCTGGTGACTTTCTTGAAGAAGTCAACCAAACTGAGCAGGCAAGACCTCCCTTTGACAAAACCAAATTGGATCTGGTCCAGCGTTTGATGAGTTCCTATGTCATTACTTATCACATCCATGATAATTCTGTTCGTGGATTAGACTGGTCAAGCTTATGTGCCTGAAGTTCCCTGGGTGAGTTGGTGGGCCCCCCATGGGCAGAGGGTCAACTATTGCAGTCTTCTATTCCTCTGGGACAAGGCCCATCCAGAGCCTGTGGTTAAAGATGGTTTCTAGTGGGCCTGATAGATTCTGTTTTAAGCTATTTAAGAAGCATTCTGGACTGTGGTTGGGATCCATGTAGGTTGTGTTTTTGGCTTTAGTGAGCACAGTAAGGACCTGTTCATAGGTTCATAGGTATGTACTAGGCTATTGGCCCTAGGGCCTATATAAGCCTAGCCAAAAAGGTTTTCACCACTCAAGAAAAATATTTTCCTGTCCCCTGTTGAGCAGAGCCACAGAAGTGATCCCCAGGGTGAATTTCCTATTTCCCATCCAATCATCAAGATTTTTCTTGAAGAGTGCTAATGAGGAGCTCTGTTTTACATAGATAGGTAGTCTGTTCCAGAGTATGGGAAGTCTCTGGGACAGGAATCTATCCCTCCAGCATGTTCAGTTTATTGTGGTGACAAGGTTTAGGTCCCTACAGCATGTAGCTTGGAGGCACAGGGATTTCTTTAGGTGGAGCATGTCCAACAGCTCTGGGTTTGACATAGCTTTGTATGTTAGGCATAGATACGCAACAGCGTAAAGCTGGAGTTTTTGAGACGGCCTGCGTAGGGCATCTGTTTGAGGCCAGTAATCCTCTTTGTGAGGTATTTCTGTGGCCTCTCCAGTTGTTGTAGATGTCTTGTGAGGTACATACCAAAAGGGGCACTGTACTCTATAATGGGTCTAATGAGTGATGAGTAGAGGGGAACAATGACCTCTTTTTTTCTGGATGAGAAACCTTTTGTGATGAGTTGTGCCATGTAGAAGGATTTCCTGACCACTGTGGCAATGTGATTATCAAAGGAGAGACTACTGTCCACTTATGTCCCAAGGTCTCTTATCACACTTTCGGTGTTAAGTAGACTACCGCCTATGTGGTAGTTCATGGGTACAGAATTTTTACCAAAGGGGATGACAGTGCACTTTATGGCATTGAGTCTCAGGCCATGGCTTTGACATCAGGCATCTGTCTCAATGAGGCCCTTTTGTAGGATGTTAGGAGTTTCGATTATGGCTCCCAGTTTGCAGTCATCTGCAAACTTTGTTAGCCAAAGACCTTCTGTGTTAGCTTGTACTTCAGAAAAGTAGATACCAAACAGGAGAGGACCCAGGAATGATCCCTGTGGTACTCCACTTGTCACTGGTCTGAAGTTGGATTTGGTGTCTGCTACTTTCACAGTGTGGGTTCTGTCCATGAACCAGTTGGCAACCCATCTTGTGCCATAGGGATTTATACCTAGTTTAGTGAGTTTATCTATAATTCCAGAGTGGGGGATGGTGTCGAAAGCCTTGGCAAGATCTAGATAGGCTGTGTGAACCTCCTTACCATCATCTATGGCTTTGGTGACTGCTTCAAAGAAGTCTGTCAGGTTTGTTCCCTCATAATGGCTTGTAGGGGGATGGTTTCAGGTATTTATTTCGGTATTGTAGGAAGTGATGGGGGGGGGGGGGTTTGAACTGAACTAGGTTTTCTGTAGTTTCAGGCTGGGTCTAAGTGCTGCTGTTCATGATTAACTTGGTACATTACTGAGCATTTCACCTTAGGTTATGAACATAATTAAAAAAAAAAACTTATGGTTATCTTTCACCCGGGAGGCTATCTTTGCCTCATAATTTGCTTTGGCAGATTTGACCAACTGTCTAATTTAGACAAGTGAGTATCTTTTTTGCACTCTTTTGTCTGTACCTTTTTGGCTTTGGAGAGGATTTTTACTCCTTGAAGGCATTTATCCAAGGCACTAGAGGTGATTAAATACGTGCTTTTATCTGCTGGTCCTGACTGTTATTTTTCTATTTGTGTTTTGTGTTTCTGATTTTCTTTCCTTTTGATGAATAGTCTATTTATGCTAGGGGTCCACCAGGGTGATTTATTTTTGCTGCTAATCATAGATTTAACTTCAACAGGTACTACCATCTTTATGCAGCTATGAATGTGGTCGTACAGTGTTTCTGTACAGCTCAGAGTAGGCCTCAGTGTCATCTGGGTTCAGAGGGGCTTGGAAGTTTAATAAGCTGTCACTAAGTTTGAAGTAATTGGCCTTTGAAAAGTTCTTAACAGTTATGAAGTTTGATGGGCATTCTAGGTTAGTTTTAATACTAAAGGAGATCATTTTGTGATCAGATCTTACCAGGGAAGAGTTAATGCATGGGAGGGAGCAGCATGCCCCATGTTCATGAGTATTAGGTCTAAGATATTTGTACTTCTAGTTCAGGGGCTAACTAGTTGCTCCAGGGTATTTGCATTGACAAAGTCCAAAAAGCTCTGAGAAAGTAAATTATGGGTCATATATGTCTCCCATTTTATAGAGGGGTAGTTGAAGTCACCCATAAGTATGGTGTTAGGCTGAATGTTAAGAGCTTTCAGTAGATTTAGGTAGGAGGTGTGGTTTTCCAGACTCAAGTTAGGGAATCTGTAGCTAGCAAGGATAAGATAAAGGGTCACCCTTTGGGTACTCAGGCATGGAGCAGCTCAAGCAAGTCATTTTATTGGACCAGCCTAGCAGTGTACTTGTCCTTTATGAGAACCAAGACACCTCCTTCTGTTTTATCCTGAGTTGCGGGGGCTCAAAATGTATGAAAGACATTGTAGCCATTGATAGCTGGGGTGCTTACCATAGTTCTGAACCATGTTTCCATGACTGCACATATGTCTCTGCATTCTCCAGAGTGAGGAGTGCTTCCAGGGAGTGCATTTTTTATTTAAAAATAACTGAGCAGCAGTACCTTTAGGTAATTGTGAGTGATTTTTGTTATACTGTGGAGTTTAACAACTTGGGAGGACCTAAAAAAGGCACTATAGGGATATTTAAAATTGTTGCTAGTATCCAGAAGCCAAGTGATGGGCAAGTGCAAACCATTTCTGGCAAAGCATCATGGTTTGTCAATCTTGTTTGCCCAGGCTCACAGATATTGGATCCCCTTCTTGTGACACCAATTGTTGAAGTAAATAACTTTCTGTTGATACTGTGGCATCATCCTTGGTGAATGGATGATGCTAGTCAAAGCTAGATTCATATCGGCTTGGGATACTTATTCAGAGAGCTCCAGATGTCTCCTCATGTAGTCCAATGAGGTACATCTTAGGTTTTTTAAGCCCACATGGACTATGACTGCGTTAAAAGAACTAAGTGCAGGTGTGATCTGGCAGACCCTGGCTCCAGACAGACAGCTCACTGTGATGTTCTTCTTGTTTATCCTTGTAAGGGGGTAAATCATTATGTCTTACAGTGGAATCCCCAATAACTAGAAGGTTTCACTGTGCTGCGTGTTGCCTTATGGGCTTGGAAGTGGGGCTACTATGATTTTCAGAGTTGTGTTGTGAGAGGTACTGCCTTGTGTGTGCAGGGCCACTGAGAGATGGTTTTAGGAGGTTCTGCAGGTTTGGGAAGATTACATGTGAGTACTTTCACATATGTGAGTCTATGTGTTTGCTTCTTAGTGTTGGTAGTGAATGTTTTGGGTGGCAACCTGGTTTGCATTTTTTGTGTGTATGTGAGAGCTTTGCCTGCAATTACATTGTGTATCTACATCTCTCAAACACTGCTTGTGTGTTCTAAAATTAAATAGTTGTCAATGAACATGAAGCAGTACTACATTGCCTCAGGATGCCTATATCCACCAGACCAGAACCCGATTTCAGGGAAGTGCCTGTGCATTATACCAGATCCATAATAAATGGGAAGGAGTAGAGGAGAGTCACTTAAAGGTCCAAGGGAGACTGTTTAGCAGTTCAACGTCTACTTGAGAGTGTTTAGTAGTATAAGGTCTAAGTGAGAGTATTAAGTAGTAAACTAGGTCTAAGTAAGAATATTTATAATATACTAGGTCTAAGTCAGAGTGTTTAGTAGTATAAAGTCTAAGTAAGAGCGTTACATAGTATACTACATCTAAATGAGATGGTTTAGTAGTATACTAGGTCTACATGAGAGTGTTTAGTAGTATACTAGGTCGAAGTGAAAGTGGTTAGTAGCATACTAGGTCTAAGTGAGAGTGTTTAGTAGTATACTAGGTGTAAATGAGAGTGTTTAGTAGCATACTGAGTCTAGGTAAGAATGTTTAGCAGTGTAAGGTCTAAGTGAGAGAGTTTAGTAGTATACTAGGTCTAAGTAAGAGTGTTTAGTAGTATAAGGTCTAAGTGAGAGTATTTAGTAGTATAAGGTCTGAATGAAAATGTTTAGTAGTATACTAGGTCTAAGTGAGAGTGTTTAGTAGTATAAGGCCTAAGTGAGACTGTTTAGTAGTGTACTAGGTCTACGTGAGAGTGTTTAATAGTATACTAGGTCTAAGTGAGAGCGTTTAGTAGTATAAGGTCAAAAGTAGTATACTAGGTCTAAGTATAAGTGTTAAGTTGTATACAATGTCTAAGTGAGAGTGTTTAGTAGTATAAAGTCTAAGAAAGAGTGTTACATAGTATACTAGGTGTAAATGAGAGTGTTTAGTAGTATACTAGGTCAACATGAGAGTGTTTAGTAGTATACTAGGTCTTAGTGAGAATGTTTAGTGGTATGCTAGGTCTCAGTGATAGTGTTTAGTAGTGTATTAGGTCTAAGTGAGAGTGTTTAGTAGTATATGGTCTAAGTGAGAGTGTTTAGCAGTATAAGGTCTAAGAGAGAGTACTTAGTAGTATACTAGGTCTAAGAGATATTGTTTAGTAGTATCTAGGTATAAATGAGATTGTTTGGTAGTATACTAGGACTAAGTGAGAGTGTTTAGTGTACACTAGGTCTATGTGAGAGTGTATAGTAGTATAAGGTCTAAGTGAGAGTGTTAGGAAGAATAAGGTCTTATTGAGAGTGTTTGGTAGCATACTAGGTCTAAGTGAGTGTGTAATAGTATATTAGTTCTAAGTGAGAATGTTTAGTAGTATACTAGGTCTAAGTGAGAGTGTTTAGTAGTATAAGGTCTAAGTGAGAGTGTTAAGTAGTATACTAGGTCTCAGTGGTAGTATTTAGTAGTATACTAGGTCTAAGTGAGAGTGTTTAGTGTATACTAGGTCTATGTGAGAGTGTTTAGTAGTATAAGGTCTTAGTGAGAGTGTTAAGAATAAGGGCTTAGTGAGAGTGTTTGGTAGAATACTAGGTCTAAGTGAGAGTGTTTAGCAGTATACTAGGTCTACATGAGATTGCTTAGTAGTATAAGGTCTATGTGAGAGTGTTTAGTAGTATAAGGTCTTAGTGAGAGTGTTAAGTAGAATAAGGTCTTAGTTTGAGTGTATAGTAGTAGTATACTAGGTCTCAGTGAAAGTGTTTAGTATTATACTACGTCTCAGTGAGAGGGTTTAGTACTATATAGTCTAAGTCAGAGTGTTTAGTAGTATAAGGTCTAAGTGAGAGTGTTTAGTATACTAGGTCTAAGTGAGATTGTTTGGTAGTATACTAGGTCTAAGTGAGATTGTTTGGTAGTATACTACATCTATGTGAGAGTGTTTAGTAGCATACTAGGTATAAGTGAGAGTGTTTAATAGTATACCAGGTCTAAGTGAGAGTGTTTAGTAGTATAAGGTCTAAGTGAGAGTGTTAAGTAGTATACTAGGTCTAAGTGAGAGTGTTTAGTATATACTAGGTCTAACTGAGAGTGTTTGGTAGCATACTAGATATAAGTGACAGTGTTTAAAATTATACTATGCCTACGTGAGAGTGTTTAGTAGTATACTAGGTCTAAGTGAGATTGTTTAGTATTATACTAGGTCTAAGTGAGAGCGTTTAGTAGTATAAGGTCAAAAGTAGTATACTAGGTCTAAGTAAGAGTGTCAAGTTGTATACTAGGTCTAATTGAGACTGTTTAGCAGTATAAGGTATAAGCAAGAGTGTTATGTAGTACAATAGGTCTAAGAGAAAGTGTTTAGTAGTATACTAGGTCTACATGAGAGTGTTTAGTAGTATACCAGGTCTAAGTGAGAATTTTTAGTGGTATGCTAGGTCTCAGTGATAGTGTTTAGTAGCATAACGTCTAAATGAGAATGTTTAGTAGTATAAGGTCTTAGTGAGAGTGTTAAGTAGAATAAGGTCTTAGTTTGAGAGTATAGTGGTATACTAGGTCTTAGTGAGAGTGTTTAGTAGTATACTAGGTCTCAGTGAAAGTGCTTAGTAGTGTACTATGTCTAAGTGAGAGCGTTTAGTAGTATATGGTCTAAGTGAGAGTGTTTAGTAGTATAAGGTCCAAGTGAGATTGTTTAGTAGTGCACTAGGTCTAAGTGAGAGTTTTTGGTAGTATACTAGCCCTATTTGAGAGTGTTTCTTAGTATACTAGGTCTAAGTGAGAGTGTTTAGTATACACTAGGTCTACGTGAGAGTGTTTAGTAGTATACTAGGTCTAAGTGAGAATGTTTAGTAGTATGCTAGGTCTCAGTGATAGTGTTTAGTAGTATAAGGTCTAAGTGAGAGTGTTAAGTAGTATACTCGGTCTAAGTGAGAGTGCTTAGTATACACTAGATCTACGTGAGAGTGTTTAGTAGTATACTAGGTCTAAGTGAGAATGTTTAGTAGTATGCTAGGTCTCAGTGATAGTGTTTAGTAGTATAAGGTCTAAGTGAGAGTGTTTATTAGTTTAAAGTCTTAGTGAGAATGTTAAGTAGAGTAAGGTCTTAGTGATAATGTATAGTAGTATACACGGTCTCAGTGAGAGTGTTTAGTAGTGTACTAGGTCTAAATGAGAGTGTTTAGTAGTATATGGTCTAAGTGAGAGTGTTTAGTAGTATAAGGTCTAAGAGAGAGTACTTAGTAGTATACTAGGTCTAACAGAAATTGTTTAGTAGTATACTAGGTCTAAATGAGATTGTTTAGTAGTATACTAGGACTAAGTGAGAGTGTTTAGTGTACACTAGGTCTATGTGAGAGTGTTTAGTAGTATAAGGTCTAAGTGAGAGTGTTAGGAAGAATAAGGTTTTAGTGAGAGTGTTCGGTAGCATACTAGGTGTAAGTGAGAGTGTTTAATAGTATACTAGGTCTAAGTGAGAATGTTTAGTAGTATACTAGGTCTAAGTGAGAGTGTTTAGTAGTATAAGGTGTAAGTGAGAGTGTTAAGTGAGAGTGTTAAGTAGTATACTAGGTCTCAGTGATAGTGTTTAGTAGTATACTAGGTCTAAGTGAGAGTGTTTAGTGTATACTAGGTCTATGTGAGAGTGTTTAGTAGTATAAGGTCTTAGTGAGAGTGTTAAGTAGAATAAGGCCTTAGTTTGAGTGTATAGTAGTAGTATACTAGGTCTCAGTGAAAGTGTTTAGTATTATACTAGGTCTCAGTGAGAGTGTTTAGTACTATATGGTCTAAGTCAGAGTGTTTAGTAGTCTAAGGTCTAAGTGAGAGTGTTAAGTAGTATACTGCTTCTATGTGAGAGTGTTTAGTAGAATATTAGGTCTAAGTGAGAGTGTTTAGTAATATAAGGTCTAAATGAGAGTGTTAAGTAGTATACTAGGTCTAAGTGAGAGTGTTTAGTATATACTAGGTCTAACTGAGAGTGTTTGGTAGCATACTAGGTATAAGTGACAGTTTTTAAAAGTATACTATGCCTAAGTGAGAGTATTTAGTAGTATACTAGGTCTAAGTGAGATTGTTTAGTATTATACTAGTTCTAAGTGAGAGCGTTTAGTCGTATAAGGTCAAAAGTAGTATACTAAGTCTAAGTAAGAGTGTTAAGTTGTATACTAGGTCTAAGTGAGACTGTTTAGTAGTATAAGGTATAAGCAAGAGTGTTATGTAGTATAATAGGTCTAAGAGAAAGTGTTTAGTAGTATACTAGGTCTACATGAGAGTGTTTAGTAGTATACCAGGTCTAAGTGAGAATGTTTAGTGGTATACTAGGTCTCAGTGATACCGTTTAGTAGTATAACGTCTAAATGAGAGTGTTTAGTAGTATAAGGTCTTAGTGAGAGTGTTAAGTAGAATAAGATCTTAGTCTGAGAGTATAGTAGTATACTAGGTCTTAATGAGAGTGTTTAGTAGTATACTAGGTCTCAGTGAAAGTGTTTAGTAGTGTACTATGTCTAAGTGAGAGTGTTTAGTAGTATATTAAGTCTAAGTGAGAGTGTTTAGTTGTATAACGTCTAAGTGAGAGTGTTAAGTAGTATAGTCGGTCTAAGTGAGAGTGCTTAGTATATACTAGGTCTACGTGAGAGTGTTTAGTAGTATACTAGGTCTAAGTGAGAATGTTTAGTGGTATGCTAGGTCTCAGTGATAGTGTTTAGTAGTATAAGGTCTAAGTGAGAATGTTTAGTAGTTTAAAGTCTTAGTGAGAATGTTAAGTAGAGTAAGGTCTTAGTGAGAATATATAGTAGTATACACGGTCTCAGTGAGAGTGTTTAGTAGTGTACTAGGTCTAAGTGAGAGTGTTTAGTAGTATATGGTCTAAGTGAGAGTGTTTAGTAGTATAAGGTCTAAGAGGGAGTACTTAGTAGTATACTAGGTCTGATAGAGATTGTTTAGTGGTATACTAGGTCTAAATGAGATTGTTTAGTAGTATACTAGGTCGACATGAGAGTGCTTAGTAGTATACTAGGTCGAAGTGAAAGTGTTTAGTAGCATACTAGGTCTAAGTGAGAGTGTTTAGTAGTATAAGGTCAAAGTGAGAGTGTTTAGTAGTATACTAGGTCTAAATGAGAGTGTTTAGTAGTATATTAGGTCTAAGTGAGAGTGTTTAGTAGTATAAGGTCTAAGTGAGAGTATTTAGTAGTATAAGTCTGAATGAAAATGTTTAGTAGTATACTAGGTCTAAGTGAGAGTGTTTAGTAGTATAAGGCCTAAGTGAGACTGTTTAGTAGTGTACTAGGTCTACGTGAGAGTGTTTAATAGTATACTAGGTCTAAGTGAGAGTGTTTAGTAGTATAAGGTCAAAAGTAGTATACTAGGTCTAAGTAAGAGTGTTAAGTTGTATACAAGGTCTAAGTGAGAGTGTTTAGTAGTATAAAGTCTAAGAAAGTGTGTTACTTAGTATACTAGGTGTAAATGAGAGTGTTTAGTAGTATACTAGGTCTACATGAGAGTGTTTAGTAGTATACTAGGTCTTAGTGAGAATGTTTAGTGGTATGCTAGGTCTCAGTGATAGTGTTTAATAGTATAAGGACTACGTGAGAGTGTTTAGTAGTAAAAAGTCTTAGTGAGAGTGTTAAGAAGAATAAGGTAAAGTGAGAGTGTATAGTAGTATACTAGGTCTATGTGAGAGTCTTTAGTAGTATACTAGGTCTCAGTGAGAGTATTTAGTAGTGTACTTGGTCTCAGGGAGAGTGTTTAGTAGTATATGGTCAAAGTGAGAGTGGTTAGTAGTATATGGTCTAAGTGAGAGTGTTTAGTAGCATAAAGTCCAAGTGAGAGTATTTAGTAATATACTAGGTCTAGGAAAGATTGTTTAGTAGTATACTAGGTCTAACTGAGATTGTTTAGTAGTATACTAGGTCTGACAGTGTTTAGCAGTATAAAGTCTTAGTGAGAGTGTTAAGTAGAATAAGGTCTTAGTTTGAGTGTATAGTAGTATACTAGGTCTCAGTGAGACTGTTTAGTAGTATAAGGTCTAAGTGTTAAGAAGAATAAGGTCTTAGTGAGAGTGTTTGGTAGCATACTAGGTCTAACTGAGAGTGTTTAGTAGTATACAAGGCCTACGTGAGAGTGTTTAGTATTATAAGGTCTATGTGAGAGTGTTTAGTAGTATAAGGTCTTAGTGATAGTGTTAAGTAGAATAAGGTCTTAGTTTAAGTGTATAGTAGTATAATAGGTCTCAGTGAGAGTGTTTAGTAGTATACTAGGTCTACGTGAGAGTGTTTAGTAGAATACGGTCTTAGTGAGAGTGTTAAGAAGAATAAGGTGTTAGTGAGAGTGTTTGGTAGCATACTATGTCTATGTGAGAGTGTTTAGTGGTATACTAGGTCTCAGTGAAACTGTTTAGTAGTATATTAGGTCTCAGTGAGAGTGTTTAGTAGTATATGGTCTAAGTGAGAGTGTTTAGTAGTATAGGGTCTAAGTGAGAATGTTTAGTAATATAAGGTCTTAGTGAGAGTGTTAAGTAGAATAATGTCTTAGTGAGAGTGTATAGTAGTATACTATGTCTATGTGAGAGTGTTTAGTAGTATACTAGGTCTCAGTGAGTGTTTAGTCGTATATAGTCTAAGTGAGAGTGTTTAGTAGTATAGGATCTAAGTGAGAATGTTTAAAAGTATACTATATGTAAGTGACAGTGTTTAGTTGTATACAAGGTCTAAGTGAGATTGTTTAGTTGTATACTAGGTCTAAGTGAGAGTGTTTAGTAGTATAAGGTCAAAAGTAGTATACTAGGTCTAAGTAAGAGTGTTAAGTTGTATATGAGGTTTCAGTGACACTGTTTAGTAGTATAAGGTCTAAGTAAGAGGGTTACATAGTATACTAGGTCTAAGTGAGAGTGTTTAGTAGTATACTAGGTCTACGTGAGAGTGTTTAGTAGTACACTATGTCTAAGTGAGAATGTTTTGTGGTATGCTAGGTCTCAGTGTTAGTGTTTAGTAGTATAAGGCCCAAGTAAGAGTGATTAGTAGTATAAGGTCTTAGTTAGAGTGTTACGTAGAATAAAGTCTTAGTGAGAGTGTATAGTAGTTTACAAGGTCTCAGTGAGAGTGTTTAGTAGTGTACTAGGTCTAATTAAGAGTGTTTAGTATATATGGTCTAAGTGAGAGTAGTTAGTAGTATACTAGGTCTAAGAGAGATTGTTTAATAGTATACTAGGTCTAACTGAGAATGTTTAGTAATATACTAGGTCTAAGTGAGAGTGTTTAGTGTATATTAGGTCTATGTGAGAGTGCTTAGTAGTGTAAGGACTTAGTGAGAGTGTTAAGAAGAATATAGTCTTAGTGAGAGTGTTTGGTAGCATACTATGTCTAAGTGAGAGTGTGTAGTAGTATACAAGGTTTACGTGAGAGTGTTTAGTAGTATAAGGCATATGTGAGAGTGTTTATTAGTACCAGGTCTTAGTGAGAGTGTTAAGTAGAATAAGGTCTTAGTTTGAGCGTATAGTAGTATAATAAGTCTCAGTGAGAGTGTTTAGTAGTATACTATGTCTACATGAGAGTGTTTAGTAGTATATGGTCTTAGTGAGAGTGTTAAAAAGAATAAGGTGTTAGTGAGAGTGTTTGGTAGCATACTAGGTCTAAGTGAGAGTGTTTAATAGTATACTAGGTCTAAGTCAGAATGTTTAGTAGTATACTAGGTCTAAGTGAGAGTATTTAGTGGTATAAGGTCTAAATGAGAGTGTTTAGTATACTAGGTCTAAGTGAGAGTTTTTAGTAGTATACTAGGTCTAGGTGAGAGTGTTTAGTAGTATAAGGTCTATGTGACAGTGTTTAGTAGTATAAGGTCTTCTTGAGAGTGTTAAGTAGAATAAGGTCTTAGTTTGAGTGTATAGCAGTATACTAGGTCTCAGTAAGAGTGTTTAGTAGTGCACTATGTCTAAGTGAGAGTGTTTAATAGTGTATGGTCTAAGTGAGATTGTTTAGTAGTATAAGGTCTAACTGAGAGTGTTTAGCAGTATACTAGGTCTAAGTGCAAATATTTGGTAGTATAATAGGTCTATGTGAGAGTGTTTAGTAGTATAAGGTCTAAGTGAGAGTGGTAAGTAGTATACTAGGTCTAAGTGAGAGTTTTTAGTTTATACTAGGTCTAAGTGCGAATATTTGGTAGTATACTAGGTCTATGTGAGAGTGTTTAGTAGTGTAAGGTCTTAGAGTGTTAAGAAGAATAAGGTTTTAGTGAGAGTGTTAAGTAGAATAAGGTCTTAGTTTGAGTGTATAGTAGTATAACAGGTCTTAGTGAGAGTGTTTAGTAGTATACTAGGTCTATGTGAGAGTGTTTAGTAGTATAAGGTGTTAGTGAGAGTGTTAAGAATAAGGTGTTAGTGAGAGTGTTTGGTAGCATACTATGTCTAAGTGAGGGGGTTTAGTAGCATACAAGGTCTATATGAGAGTGTTTAGTAGTATAAGGCCTATGTGAGAGTGTTTAGTAGTATAGGGTCTTAGTGAGAGTGTTAAGTAGAATAAGGTTTTAGTTTGAATGTATAGTAGTATAATAGGTCTCAGTGAGAGTGTTTAGTAGTATACTAGGTCTAAGTGAGAATGTTCAGTGGTATGCTAGGTTTCAGTGATAGTGTTTAGTAGTATAAGGCCTAAGTAAGAGTATTTAGTAATGTAAGGCCTTAGTTAGATTGTTAAGTAGAATAAGGTCTTAATGAGAGTGTATAGAAGTATACAAGGTCTCAGTGAGCGTGTTTAATAGTGTACAAGGTCTAAGTGAGAGTTGTTAGTATATGGTCTAAGTGAGAGTATGTAGTAGTATACTAGGTCTAACTGAGAATGTTTAGTAGTATACTAGGTCTAAGTGAGAGTGTTTAGTGTATAATAGGTCTACGTGAGAGCGTTTAGTGTATACTAGGTCTACTTGAGAGTGTTTAGCAGTTTAAGGTCTTAGTGATGGTGTTAAGATGAATAAGGTCTTAGTAAGAGTGCTTGGTAGCATACTAGGTCTACGTGAGAGTGTATAACAGTATAATAGGTCTAAGTGATAATGTTTAGTAGTATACTAGGTCTAAGTGAGATTGTTTAGTAGTATAAGGTCTTAGTGAGTGTGTTAAGTAGTATACTAGGTCTAAGTGAGAGTGTTTAGTATACACTAGGTCTAAGTGAGAGTGTTTGGTAGCATACTAGGTCTAAGTGAGTGTGTTTGGTAGTATAATCTTTTAGGAGGTCTTGGAGATTTGAGTAGATTACATACTAGGTCTATGTGAGAGTGTTTAGTAGTATAAGGTCTTAGTGAGAGTGTTAAGAAGAATACGGTCTTAGTGAGAGTGTTAAGTAGTATACTAGGTCTAAGCGAGAGTGTTTAGTATATACTAGGTCTAAGTGAAAGCATTTGGTAGCATTCTAGGTCTAAGTGAGAGTGTTTTGTAGTATACTAGGTCTCAGTGAGAGTTTTTAATAGTATACTAGGTCTAAGTGAGATTGTTTAGTAGTATACTAGGTCTAAGTGAGAGTGTTTAGTAGTATAAGGTCTAAGTGAGTGTGTTAAGTAGTATACTAGGTCTAAGTGAGAGTATTTAGTATACACTAGGTCTAAGTGAGAGTGTTTGGTAGCATACTAGGTCTAAGTGAGAGTGTTTGGTAGTATAATCTTTTAGGAGATATTGGAGATTTGAGTAGATTACATACTAGGTCTATGTGAGAGTGTTTAGTAGTATAAGGTCTTAGTGAGAGTGTTAAGAAGAATAAGGTCTTAGTGAGAGTGTTTGCTAGCATACTAGGTCTAAGTGAGAGTGTTTAATAGTTTACTAGGTCTAAGTGAGAATGTTTAGTAATATACTAGGTCTAAGTGAAAGTGTTTAGTAGTATAAGGTCTATGTGAGAGTGTTAAGTAGTATAATAGGTCTAAGTGAGAGTGTTTAGTAGTATACTCTGTCTATGTGAGAGTGTTTAGTAGGATAAGTTGTATGTGAGAGTGTTTAGTAGTATAAGGTCTTAGTGAGAGTGTTAAGTAGAATAAGGTCTTAGTTTGAGTGTATAGTAGTATACTAGGTCTCAGTGAGACTGTTTAGTAGCATAAGGTGTAGGTAAGCATGTTACGTAGTATACTAGGTCTATGTGAGAGTGTTTAGTAGCATACTAGTTCTACGTGAGAGTGTTTAGTAGTATACTACGTCTAAGTGAAAATGTTTAGTGGTATGCTAGGTCTCAGTGATAGTCTTAAGTAGTATAAGGTCTAAGTGAGAGTGTTTAGTAATATAAGGTTTTAGTGAGAGTGTTAAGTAGAATAAGGTCTTAGTTTGAGTGTATAGTAGTATAATAAGTCTCAGTGAGAGTGTTTAGTAGTATACTATGTTTACCTGAGAGTGTTTAGTAGTATATGGTCTTAGTGAGAGTGTTAAAAAGAATAAGGTGTTAGTGAGAGTGTTTGGTAGCATACTAGGTCTAAGTGAGAGAGTTTAATAGTATACTAGGTCTAAGTCAGAATGTTTAGTAGTATACTAGGTCTAAGTGAGAGTATTTAGTGGTATAAGGTCTAAATGAGAGTGTTTAGTATACTAGGTCTAAGTGAGAGTTTTTAGTAGTATACTAGGTCTAGGTGAGAGTGTTTAGTAGTATAAGGTCTTCTTGGGAGTGTTAAGTAGAATAAGGTCTTAGTTTGAGTGTATAGCAGTATACTTGGTCTCAGTAAGAGTGTTTAGTAGTGTACTATGTCTAAGTCAGAGTGTTTAATAGTGTATGGTCTAAGTGAGATTGTTTAGTAGTATAAGGTCTAACTGAGAGTGTTTAGCAGTATACTAGGTCTAAGTGCGAATGTTTGGTAGTATACTAGGTCTATGTGAGAGTGTTTATTAGTATAAGGTCTAAGTGAGAGTGGTAAGTAGTATACTAGGTCTAAGTGAGAGTTTTTAGTATATACTAGGTCTAAGTGAAAATGTTTAAAGTATACTAGGTCTATGTGAGAGTGGTTAGTAGTGTAAGGTCTTAGAGTGTTAAGAAGAATAAGGTTTTAGTGAGAGTGTTAAGTAGACTAAGGTCTTAGTTTGAGTGTATAGTAGTATAATAGGTCTTAGCGAGAGTGTTTAGTAGTATACTAGGTCTATGTGAGAGTGTTTAGTAGTATAAGGTGTTAGTGAGAGTGTTTGGTAGCATACTAGGTCTAAGTGAGAGTGTTTAATAGTATACTAGGTCTAAGTCAGAATGCTTAGTAGTATACTAGGTCTAAGTGAGAGTGTTTAGTGGTATACGGTCTAAGTGAGAGTGTGTAGTATACTAGGTCTAAGTGAGAGTTTTTAGTAGCATACCAGGTCTAGGTGAGAGTGTTTAGTATTATAAGGTCTATGTGACAGTGTTTAGTAGTATAAGGTCTTCTTGAGAGTGTTAAGTAGAATAAGGTCTTAGTTTGAGTGTATAGCAGTATACTAGGTGTCACTGAGAGTGTTTAGTAGTGTACTAGGTCTAAGTGAGTGTGTTTAATAGTGTATGGTCTAAGTGAGATTGTTTAGTAGTATACGGTCTAACTGAGAGTGTTTAGTAGTATACTAGGTCTAAGTGTGAGCCTTTGGTAGTATACTAGGTCTATGTGAGAGTGTTTAGTAGTGTAAGGTCTTAGTGAGAGTGTTAAGAAGAATAAGGTTTTAGTGAGAGTGTTTGTTAGCATGCTAGGTCTAAGTGAGGGGGTTTAGTAGTATACAAGGTCTATATGAGAGTGTTTAGTAGTATAAGGCCTATGTGAGAGTGTTTAGTAGTATAAGGTCTTAGTGAGAGTGTTAAGTAGAATAAGGTTTTAGTTTGAGTGTATAGTAGTATAATAGGTCTCAGTGAGAGTGTTTAGTAGTATACTAGGTCTAAGTGAGAATGTTCAGTGGTATGCTAGGTTTGAGTGATAGTGTTTAGTAGTCTAAGGCCTAAGTAAGAGTATTTAGTAGTGTAAGGTCTTAGTTAGATTGTTAAGTAGAATAAGGTCTTAATGAGAGTGTATAGAAGTATACAAGGTCTCAGTGAGAGTGTTTAATAGTGTACAAGGTCTACGTGAGAGTTGTTAGTATATGGTCTAAGTGAGAGTATGTAGTAGTATACTAGGTCTAACTGAGAATGTTTAGTAGTACACTAGCTCTAAGTGAGAGTGTTTAGTGTATACTAGGTCTACGTGAGAGTGTTTAGGGTATACTAGGTCTACGTGAGAGTGTTTAACAGTATAAGGCGTTAGTGATGGTGTTAAGAAGAATAAGGTCTTAGTAAGAGTGCTTGGTAGCATACTAGGTCTAAGTGAGAGTGTTTAACAGTATACTAGGTCTAAGTGAGAATGTTTAGTAGTATACTAGGTCTAAGTGAGATTGTTTAGTAGTATAAGGTCTTAGTGAGAGTGTTAAGTAGTATACTATGTCTAAGCGAGAGTGTTTAGTATATACTAGGTCTAAGTGAAAGCGTTTGGTAGCATCCTAGGTCTAAGTGAGAGTGTTTTGTAGTATACTAGGTCTCAGTTAGAGTATTTAATAGTATACTAGGTCTAATTGAGATTGTTTAGTAGTATACTAGGTCTAAGTGAGAGTGTTTAGTAGTATAAGGTCTAAGTGAGTGTGTTAAGTAGTATACTAGGTCTAAGTGAGAGTGTTTAGTATACACTAGGTCTAAGTGAGAGTGTTTGGTAGCATACTAGGTCTAAGTGAGAGTGTTTGGTAGTATAATCTTTTAGGAGGTTTTGGAGATTTGAGTAGATTACATACTAGGTCTATGTGAGAGTGTTTAGTAGTATAAGGTCTTAGTGAGAGTGTTAAGAAGAATAAGGACTTAGTGAGAGTGTTTGCTAGCATACTAGGTCTAAGTGAGAGTGTTTAATAGTATACTAGGTCTAAGTGAGAATGTTTAGTAATATACTAGGTCTAAGTGAAAGTGTTTAGTAGTATAAGGTCTATGTGACAGTGTTAAGTAGTATAATAGGTCTAAGTGAGAGTGTTTAGTAGTATACTCGGTCTATGTTAGAGTGTTTAGTAGGATAAGTTGTATGTGAGAGTGTTTAGAAGTATAAGGTTTTAGTGAGAGTGTTAAGTAGAATAAGGTCTTAGTTTGAGTGTATAGTAGTATACTAGGTCTCAGTGAGACTGTTTAGTAGCATAAGGTGTAGGTAAGCATGTTATGTAGTATACTAGGTCTATGTGAGAGTGTTTAGTAGCATACTAGTTCTACGTGAAAGTGTTTAGTAGTATACTACGTCTAAGTGAAAATGTTTAGTGATATGCTAGGTCTCAGTGATAGTGTTAAGTAGTATAAGGTCTAAGTGAGAGTGTTTAGTAATATAAGGTTTTAGTGAGAGTGTTAAGTAGAATAAGGTATATGTGAGAGTGTTTAGTAGCATACTAGATCTAAGTGAGAGTGTTTAATAGTATACTAGGTCTAAGTGAGAGTGTTTAGTAGTATACTAGGTATAAGTGAGAGTGTTAAGTAGTATAATGTGTAAGTGAGAGTGTTTAGTATACACTAGGTCTAAGTGAGAGTGTTTGGTAGCATACTAGGTCTAAGTGAGAGTGTTTGGTAGTATAATCTTTTAGGAGGTCTTAGAGGTTTGGGTAGATTACATACTAGGTCTATGTGAGAGTGTTTAGTACTATAAGGTCTTAGTGAGAGTGTTAAGAAGAATAAGGTCTTAGTGAGAGTGTTAAGAAGAATAAGGTCTTGGTTTGAGTGTATAGTAGTATACTAGGTCTCAGTGAGACTGTTTAGTATTTTAAGGTCTATGTAAGAGGGTTACATGGTATACTATGTCTAAGTGAGAGTGTTTTGTAGTATACTAGGTCCATGTGAGAGTGTCTAGTAGTATACTAGGTCTAAGTGAGAATGTTTAGCGGTATACTAGATCTGAGTGATAGTGTTTAGTAGTATAAGGTCTAAGTGAGAGTGTTAAGTAGTGTAAGGTCTTAGGGAGAATGTTAAGTAGAATAAGGTCTTTGTGAGCGTATATAGTAGTATACAAGGTCTCAGTGAGAGTGTTAATTTTGTACTAGGTCTAAGTGAGAGTGTTTAGTATTATATGGTCTAAGTGAGAGTGTTTAGTAGTATATGGTCTAAGTGAGAGTGTTTAGTAGTGAGAGTATTTAGTAGTATGCTAGGTCTAAGAGAGGTTTTTAGTAGTATACTCGGTCTAACTGAGATTGTTTAGTAGTATACTAGGTATATGTGAGATTGTTTAGTATATACTTGGTCTATGTGAGAGCATTTAGTAGTATAAGGTCTTAGTGAGAGTTTTAGAAAGAATAAGGTCTTAGTGAGAGTTTTTGGTAGTATACTAGGTCTAAGTGAGAGTGTTTAATAATATACTAGGTCTAAGTGAGAGTATGTAGTAGTGTACTAGGTCTACATGAGAGTGTTTAATAATATAAGGTCTATGTGAAAGCGTTTAGTAGTATAAGGTCTTAGTGAGAGGGTTAAGTAGAATAAGGTCTTAGTTTGAGTGTATAATAGTATACTAGGTCTACGTGAAAGTATTTAATAGTATACTATGTCTAAGAGAGGTTGTTTAGTAGTATACTAGGTCTAACTGAGATTGTTTAGTAGTATACTAGGTATATGTGAGATTGTTTAGTATATACTTGGTCTATGTGAGAGCGTTTAGTAGTATAAGGTCTTAGTGAGAGTGTTAGGAAGAATAAGGTCTTAGTGAGAGTTTTTGGTAGCATACTAGGTCTAAGTGAGAGTGTTTAATAGTATACTAGGTCTAAGTGAGAGTGTTTAGTAGTGCACTAGATCTAAGTGAGAGTGTTTAATAGTATATGGTCTAAGTGAAATGGTTTAGTAGTATAAGGTCTAGGTGAGAGTGTTTAGTAGCATACTAGGTCTAAGTGAGATTGTTTAGTAGCATACTAGGTCTAAGTGAGATTGTTTAGTAGTATACTAGGTCTAAGTGAGAGTGTTTGGTAGTATACTAGGTCTATGTGAGAGTGTTTAGCATTATTCTAGGTCTACGTGAGAGTGTTTAGTAGTATAAGGTCTAAGTGAGAGTATTAAGTAGTATACTAGGTCGACTTGAGAGTGTTTACTAAATACTAGGTCTTAGTGAGAGTGTTTGGTAGCATACTAGGTCTAAGTGAGAATGTTTAATGGTATACTATGTCTAAGTGAGAGTTTTTAGTAGCATACTAGGTCTAAGTGCGATTGTTTAGTAGTATACTAGGTCTAAGTGAGATCGTTTGGTTGTGTAAGGTCAAAAGTAGTATACTAGGTCTAAGTAAGAGTGTTAAGTTGTATACTAGGTCTAAGTGAGACTGTTAGTAGTATAAGGTCTAAGTGAGAGTGTTTAGTGTATACTGGGTCTACATGAGAGTGTTTAGTAGTATACTAGATCTAACTGAGAATGTTTAGTGGTATACTATGTCTCAATGATAGTGTTTAGTAGTATTAGGTCTAAGTGAGAGTGCTTTGTAGTATTAGGTCTAAGTGAGAGTATTTAGTAGTATACTAGGTCTAAGAGAGATTGTTTAGTAGTATAAGGTCTAGGTGAGAGTGTTTAATAGTATACTATGTCTAAGTGACAGTATTTGGTAGTATACTAGGTGTAAGTGAGATTTTGTAGTAATATACTAGGTCAAAGTGAGAGCGTTTAGTAGTATTGGGTCAAACGTAGTATACTAGGTCCAAGTAAGAGTGTTAAGTTGTATATTAGGCCTAAGTGAGATTGTTTAGCTGTATAAGGTCTAAGCAAGAGTGCTACTTAGTATACTAGGTCTAAGTGAGAATGTTTGGTAGTATACTAGGTTACATGAGAGTGTATAGTAGTATATCAGGTCTAGGTCTAGGTGAGAATGTTTGGAGGTATGCTAGGTCTCAGTGATAGTGTTTAGTAGTATAAGGTCTAAGTGCAAGTGTTTAGTTGTATAAGGTCTTAGTGAGAGAGTTACATAGGAAAAGGTCTTAGTTAGAGCGTATAGTAGTATACAAAGTCTCAGTGAGAGGGTTTAGTAGTGTACTAGGTCTGAGTGAGACTGTTTAGTAATATATGGTCTAAGTGAAAGTGTTTAGTAGTGTAAGGTCTAAGTGAGAGTATTTAGTAGTATACTAGGTCTAAGAGATATTGTTTAGTAGTATAATTGGTCTAACTGAGATTGTTTAATGGTATACTTGGTCTAATTGAGAGTGTTTAGTGTATACTAGGTCTATGTGAGAGTGTTTAGTAGTATAAGGTCTTAGTGACAGTGTTAAGAAGAATAAGGTCTTAGTGAGAGTGTTTGGTGGTATACTAGGTCTAAGTGAGAGTGTTTAGTAGTATAAGGTCTAAGTGAGAGTGTTTAGTAGTATTAGGTCTTAGTGACAGTGTTAAGTAGATGAAGGTCTTAGTGAGAGTGTAGAGTAGTATACAAGGTCTCAGTGAGAGGGTTTAGTAGTGTACTAGGTCTAAGTAAGAGCGTTTAGCAGTATATGGTCTAAGTGAGGGTGTTAAGTAGTATAAGGTCTAAGTGAGAGTATTTAGTAGTATACTATGTCAGAGAGAGAATGTTTAGTAGTATACTAGGTTTAAGTGAGATTGTTTAGTAGTATACTAGGTCTAAGTGAGAGTGTTTAGTAGTATAAGGTCTAAGTGAGAGTGTTAAGAAGAATACTAGGTCTAAGTGAGAGTGTTTAGCATGTACTAGGTCTAAGTGAGAGTGTTTGGTAGCATACTAGGTCTAATTGAGAGTGTTTAATAGTATACTATGTCTAAGTGAGAGTATTTTGTAGTGTACTAGGAGTAAGTGAGATTGTTTAGTAGTATACTAGGACTAAGTGAGAGCATTTAGTAGTATAAGGTCAAAAGTAGTATACTAGGTCTAAGTAAGAGTGTTAAGTTGTATACTAGGTCTAAGTGAGACTGTTTAGTAGTATAAGGTCTTAGCAAGAGTGTTATGTGGTATACTAGGTCTAAGTGAGAGTGTTTGGTAGTATACTAGGTCTACATGAGAGTGTTTAGTAGTATACTAGGTCTAGGTGAGAATGTTTAGTGGTATGTTAGATCTCAGTGATAGTGTTTAGTAGTATAAGGTCTAAGTGAGAGTGATTAGTAGTATAAGGTCTTAGTGAGAGTGTTATGTAGAATACGGTCTTAGTGAGAGTGTATAGTAGTATACAAAGTCTCAGTGAAAGGGTTTAGTAGTATACTAGGTCTAAGTGAGAGTGTTTAGTATATACTAGGTCTATGTGAGAGTGTTTAGTAGTATAAGGTCTTAGTGAGAGTGTTAAGAAGAATAAGGTCTTAGTGAGAGTATTTGGTAACATACTAGGTATAAGTGAGAGTGTTTAATAGTATACTAGGTCTAAGTGAGAATGTTTAGTAGTATACTAGGTCTACGTGAGAGTGTTTAGTGTGCACTAGGTCTAAGTGAGAGTGTTTAGTAGTATACTAGGTCCAAGGCAGAGTGTTTAGTAGTATACTAGGTCTAAGGGAGAGTGTTTAGTAGCATACTAGGTCTACCTGAGAGTGTTTTGTAGTATACTAGGTCTGAGAGTGTTTAATAGTATACTGTGTCTAAGTGGGAATGTTTAGTAGTATACTAGGCCTAAGTGAGAGTGTTTAGTAGCATACTAGATCTCAGTGCGAGTGTTTGGTAGTACACTTTTTTAGGACGTCTTGGTGGTTTGGGTAGATTATATACTAGGTCTATGTGAGAGTGTTTAGTAGTATAAGGTCTAAGTGAGAGTGTTTAGTATACTAGGTCTAAGTGAGAGTGTTTAGTAGTATACTAGGTCTACGTGAGAGTGTTTAGTAGTATAAGGTCTATGTGAGAGTGTTTAGAAGTATAAGGTCTTATTTTGAATGTTAAGTAGAATAAGGCCTTAGTTCGAGTGTATAGTAGTATACTAGGTCTCAGTGAGAGTGTTTAGTAGTGTACTAGATCTAAGTGAGAGTGTTTAATAGTATATGGTCTAAGTGAGAGTGTTTAGTAGTATAAGGTCTAACTAAGAGTGTTTAGTAGTATACTAGGTCTAAGTGCGAGTGTTTAGTAGTATACTTTGTTTAAGTGAGAGTGTTTAGTAGTGTATTAGGTCTAAGTGAGAGTGTTTAATAGTATATGGTCTAAGTGAGAGTGTTTAGTAGTATAAGGTCTAGGTAAGAGTGTTTAGTAGTATACTAGGTCTAAGTGAGATTGTTTAATAGTATACTAGGACTAAGTGAGAGTGATTGGTAGTATACTAGGTCTATGTGACAGTGTTTAGTATTATACTATGTCTACGTGATTGTGTTAAGTAGTATAAGGTCTAAGTGAGAGTGATAAGTAGTATACTAGATTTAGGTGAGAATGTTTAGTGGTATGTTAGGTCTCAGTGATAGTGTTTAGTAGTATAAGGTCTAAGTGTGAGTGATTAGTAGTATAAGGACTTAGTGAGAGTGTTATGTAGAATAAGGTCTTAGTGAGAGTGTATAGTAGTATACAAAGTCTCAGTGAAAGGGTTTAGTAGTGTACTAGGTCTAAGTGAGAGTGTTTAGTAGTATATGGTCTAAGTGAGAGTATTTAGTAGTGTAAGGTCTAATTGAGAGTATTTAGTAGTATACTAGGTCTAAGTGAGAGTGTTTAGTATATACTAGGTCTATGTGAGAGTGTTTAGTAGTATAAGGTCTTAGTGAGAGTGTTAAGAAGAATAAGGTCTTAGTGAGAGTATTTGGTAACATACTAGGTATAAGTGAGAGTGTTTAATAGTATACTAGGTCTAAGTGAGAATGTTTAGTAGTATACTAGGTCTACGTGAGAGTGTTTAGTGTATACTAGGTCTATGTGAGAGTGTTTAGTAGTTTAAGTGCTTAGTGAGAGTGTTTGGTAGCATACAAAGTCTAAGTGAGAGTGTTTAATAGCATATTAGGTCTAAGTGAGAAAGTTTAGTACTATGCTAGGTCTACGTGAGAGTGTTTTGCAGTATAAGGTCTAAGTGAGAGTGTTAAGTAGTATACTAGGTCAAAGTGGGAATGTTTAGTAGTATACTAGGTCTACATGACAGTGTTTAGTAGTATAAGGTCTTAGTGAGAGTGTTACGTAGAATAAGGTCTTAGTTTGAGAATATAGTAGTATACTAGGTCTCAGTGAGAGTGTTTAGTGGTATACTAGGTCTCAGTGAAAATGTTTAGTAGTGTACTATGTCTAAATGAGAGTGTTTAGTAGTGTATGGTCTAAGTGAGAGTATTTAGTAGTATAAGGTCTAAGTGAGAGTGTTTAGTAGTATACTAGGTCTAAGTGAGATTGTTTAGTAGTACACTAGATCTAAGTGAGAGTGGTAGTATACTAGGCCTATGTGACAGTGTTTAGTAGTATACTAGGTCTAAGTGAGAGTGTTTAGTAGTATACTAGGTCCAAGGGAGAGTGTTTAGTAGTATACTAGGTCTACCTGAGAGTGTTTTGTAGTATACTAGGTCTGAGAGTGTTTAATAGTATACTGTGTCTAAGTGAGAATATTTAGTAGTATACTAGGCTTAAGTGAGAGTGTTTAGTAGCATACTAGGTGTCAGTGAGAGTGTTTGGTAGTACACTGTTTTAGGACGTCTTGGTGGTTTGGGTAGATTATATACTAGGTCTATGTGAGAGTGTTTAGTAGTATAAGGTCTAAGTGAGAGTGTTTAGTATACTAGGTCTAAGTGAGAGTATTTAGCAGTATACTAGGTCTACGTGAGAGTGTTTAGTAGTATAAGGTCTATGTGAGAGTGTTTAGTATACTAGGTCTAAGTGAAACTGTTTAGTAGTATAAGGTCTAAGTGAGAGTGTTTAGTGTATACTAGGTCTACATGAGAGTGTTGGTAGTGTACTAGATCTAAGTGAGAATGTTTAGTGGTATGCTAGGTCTCAGTGATAGTATTTAGTAATATAAGGTCTAATTGAGAGTGTTTAGTAGTATTAAGTCTTAGTGACAGTGTTAAGTAGAATAAGGCCTTAGTGAGAGTGTATAGTAGTATACAATGTCTCAGAGAGAGGGATTAGTCATGTACTAGGTCTAAGTGAGAGTTTTTGGTAGTATACTAAGTCTACATGAGAGTGTTTAGCAGTATACTAGGTCTAGATGAGAATGTTTAGTGGTATGCTAGGGCTCAGTGTGAGTGTTTAGTAGTATAAGGTCTTAGTGAGAGTGTATAGTAGTATACAAAGTCTCAGTGAGACGGTTTTGTAGTGTACTAGGTCTAAGTGAGAGTGTATAGTAGTATACTAGGTCTAACTGAGAATGTTTAGTAGTATACTAAGTAAGAGTGTTTAGTGTATACTAGGTCTATGTGAGCATGTTTAGTAGTATAACATCTAAGTGAGAGTGTAAGAAGAATAAGGTCTTAGTGAGAGTGTTTGGTAGCATACTAGGTCTAAGTGAGAGTGTTTAATAGTATACTAAGTCTAAGTGAGAATGTTTAGTAGTATACTAGGTCTAAGTGAGAGTGTTTAGTAGTATAAGGTCTAAGTGAGAGTGCTTAGTAGTAGTATACAAGGTCTAAGTGAGAGTGGTTAGTAGTATACTAGGTCTACATGAGTGTGTTTAGTAGTATAATGTCTGTGTGAGAGTGTTTAGTAGTATAAGGCCTTAGTGAGAATTTTAAGTAGAGTAACATCTTAGTTTGAGTGTATAGTAGTATACTAGGTCTCAGTGAAAGTGTTTAGTAGTATAGTAGGTCTCAGTGTGAGTGTTTAGTGGTGTACTACATCTAAGTGAGAGTGTTTAGTAGTATATGGTCTAAATGAGAGTGTTTAGTAGTACAAGGTCTAAGTGTGAGTGTTTTGTAGTATACTAGGTCTAAGTGAGATTGTTTAGTAGTATACTAGGTCTAAGTTAGAGTGTTTGGTAGTATACTAGGTCTATGTGAGAGTGTTTGGTAGTATACTAGGTCTAAGTGAGATTGTGTAGTAGTATACTAGGTCTAAGTAAGAGTGTTAAGTTGTATACTAGGTCTAAGTAAGACTGTTTAGTAGTATAAGGTCTAAGCAAGAGTGTTACGTAGTATACAAGGTCTAAGCGAGAGTGTTTAGTAGTATACTAGGTCTATGTGAGAGTGTTTAATAGTATACTATGTCTAAGTGAGAGTTTTTAGTAGTATACTAGGTCTAAGTGAGATTGGTTAGTAGTATACTAGGTCTAAGTGAGAGTGTTTAGTAGTAGAAGGTCAAAAGTAGTATACTAGGTCTAAGTAAGAGTTTTAAGTTGTATACAAGTTCTAAGTGAGACTGTTTAGTAGTATAAGGTCTAAGTAAGAGGGTTACATAGTATACTAGGTCTCAGTGATAGTGTTTAGTATTATAAGGTCTAAGTGAGAGTGTTTAGTAGTATAAGGTCTTAGTGAGAGTGTATAATAGTATACAAGGTCTCAGTGAGACTGTTTAGTAGTGTACTAGGTGAAAGTGAGAGTGTTTAGTAGTATATGGTCTAAGTGAGAGTGTTTAGTAGTATAAGGTCTAAGTGAGAGTATTTAGTAGTATACTAGGTATAATAGAGATTGTTTAATAGTAAAGTAGGTATAACTGAGATTGTTTAGTGTTTGCTATGTCTAACTGAGAGTGTTTAGTGTATACTATGTCTATGTGAGAGTGTTTAGTAGTATAAGGTCTTAGTGAGAGTCTTAAAAAGAACAAGATCTTAGTGAGAGTGTCTGGTAGTGTACTAGGTCTAAGTAAGAGTGTTTAATGGTATACTAGGTCTGAGAATGTTTAGTAGTATACTAGGTCATAGTGAGTGTTTAGTAGTATAACATCTAAGTGAGAGTGTTAAGTAGTATACTAGGTCTAAGTGAGAGTGTTTTGTAGTATACTAGGTTTAGGTGAAAGTGTTTAGTAGTATAAGGTCTATGTGAGAGTGTTTAGTACTATAATGTCTTAGTGAGAGTATTAAGTAGAATAAGGTCTTAGTTTGAGTATACAGTAGTATACTAGGTCTTAGTTTGACTTTATAGTAGTATACTAGGTCTCAGTGAGCGTGTTTAGCATTATGCTAGGTCTCATTGAGAGTGTTTATTAGTGTACTAGGTTTAAGTGAGTGTTTAGTAGTATAAGGTATAAGTGAGAATGTTTAGTAGTATACTAAGTCTAAGTGAGATTGTTTCATAGTATACTAGGTCTAAGTGAGAGTGCTTGGTAGTATACCAGGTCTATGTGAGAGTGTATAGTAGTATACTAGGTCTAAGTGAGAGTGTTTAGCAGTATACTGGGTCTAAGTGAGAGTGTTTAGTAGGATAAGGTCTAAGTGAGGTTGTTAAGTAGTATACGGTACTTACGTATTATCGCAACTAGATTTTTAACAGAAAGAGATTCTGTTTTCCGATTATTATTAAAATGTTGGCAGCTTGTGTTCTGAAGTGTGTGTGTGTGTGTCACTGAAGTGTGTGATGCTTTTCTGAGTTTCCCAGTGGTTGACTAAAATTGCTGAACAGCTGGTGACAGGACATCTGCAACACATACAAGCTCTCCTCTTGCAGAAAGCAAGCCACGCGAAAGTGGATGACGTTCCGCTAATGTTTAACACACCCCTTGGCATTGCAAACAGATTAATATGGTTTTCCATATTGTGGGTATCTGTCACATGCATAAAATCACTTTATTTCTGAAAGTCTGAAAACCATCACACACTTCAGTGACTCAGAAAGAGGAATAATGGTCACATTTTGTCTTTCTCCAGGACATACTTTTCTGCTGGGAGTCACTGTGACAGCAAATAAACCTGAGGGATGAATAACAGTCTTTGTAATGCAATGTCAGATTCCCAGAATTTATGACTGTGGGGCAACTTGATATGATGTGTACTCATGGCACTGTGAGTATTTGGTTGATTCTGAGTTTTACCCCTGATAGTATTTAACAATTGTAATGGCAGTGGTATGGCAGCCTTTCAGTGCAGTTCCTAAGGAGTATGCAGGGCAAGTGATGCCTTTTTAAAGTGTTGTTTGGCCAACTCTGTTACTATCTGTTGCACTCCTCATATTAACGGATGTGTTATGCACATTTTCTGGTTTCTTCAGGGTTTGGACATTCAGGGTTTCACATTGGTCTTTGCATTCTGTGTTATTTACATGGAGGAACTTTCTCCTTTGTTTACCATTTATTTATATGTAAAATATTTTTTACTGCTCACAACACCCTGTTACAAGGTTATGCTTTTAAAACCTGTTACTCTACTGGGCTAACACACCCTCAAACTGCTATCAGAATCTTCTTGTAAACGATCTCCTCTTCCTGATTAATTTAGCAGGACTGCAGTAAAACTAATCCTTTCCACAGTGCGAAAGCACCTAACATCGTACGCTAACTGCCACACTCCTTTCAGGCCAACATACGTATACATGCAACCACTGTTTTCACTGAATTCAACTCTCAACATCTTTACAGCACGATACTCACAAATCCTAAAATTGTGTTAATCATTACAAAAAGCACCACCAATATCCCAGCACACTTTGTAACAGTTTATCCCTCCCTAATACACTTCATTGATGTTATTTAAGTAAACGTCAAAAACGTATATTGTATTGCAAAATCTGGTTGCAATAATACGTAAGTACCTAGTATACTAGGTCTAAGTGAGAGTGTCTAATAGCATACTATGTCTATGTGAGAGTGCTTAGTAGTATACTAGGTCTAAGTGAGAGTGTTTAGTAGCATATTAGGTCTAAGTGAGAGTGTTTAGTGGCATACTAGGTCTAAGTGAGAGTGTTTAGTGTGTACTCGGTGTAAATGAGAGTGTTTGGTAGCATACTAGGTCTAAGTGAGAGTGTTTGGTAGTATACTCTTTTAGGAGGTCTTGGAGGTTTGGGTAAATTACATATTAGGTCTTTGTGAGAGTGTTTAGTAGTATAAGGTCTTAGTGAGAGTGTTAAGAAGAATAAGGTCTTAGTGATAGTGTTTGGTAGCATATTAGGTCTAAGTGAGAGTGTTTAGTAGTATACTAGGTCTAAGTAAGAGTGTTTTGTAGTATAAGGTCTAAGTGAGAGTGTTAAGTAGTATACCAGGTCTAAGTGAGAGTGTTTAGTAGTACACTAGGTCTACGTGAGATTGTTTAGTAGTATAAGGTCTATATGAGAGTGTTTAGTAGTATAAGGTTTTAGAGTATTAAGTAGAATAAGTTCTTAGTTTGAGTGCTTGGTAGTATACTAGGTCTCAGTGAGAGTATTTAGTAGCATACTAGGTCTAAGTGAGGGTGTTTAGTAGTATAAGGTCTAAGTGAGAGTGTTAAGTAGCATAGTAGGTCTAAGTGAGAGTGTTTAGTATATACTAGGTCTAATTGAGAGTGTTTGGTAGTATACTAGGTCAACGTGAGAGTGTTTTGTAGTATACTAGGTCTAAGTGAGAGTGTTTAATAGTATACTATGTCTAAGTGAGAGTGTTTAGTAGTATACTAGCTTTAAATGAGAGTGTATAGTAGCATTCTAGATCTAAGTGAGAGTGTTTAGTAGTATAATGTCTAAGTGAGAGTGTTTAATGTATTCTATGTATAAGTGAGATTGTTTGGCAGCATACTAGGTCTAAGTGAGAGTGTTTGGTAGTATACTCTTTTAGGAAGTTTTGGAGGTTTGGGTAGATTATATAGTAGGTCTATGTGAGAGTGTTTAATAGTATAAGGTCTTAGTGACAGTGTTAAGAAGAATAAGGTCTTAGTGAGAGTGTTTGGTAGCATACTAGGTCTAAGTGAGAGTGTTTAATATTATACTAGGTCTAAGTGAGAATGTTTAATGGTATACTAGGTCTAAGCGAGAGTGTTTAGTAGTATAAGGTCTAAGTAAGATTGTTAAGTAGTATACTAGGTCTACGTGAGAGTAGTAGTATAAGGTCTATGTGAGAGTGTTTGGTAGTATAAGGTCTTAGTAAGAATGTTTAGTAGTATAAGGTCTAAGTGAGAGTGTTTAATAGTTTACTAGGTCTAAGTGAGAGTGTTTAGTAGTGTACTAGGTCTAAGTGAAAGTGTTTAGTAGTATATGGTCTAAGTGAGAGTGTTTAGTAGTATAAGGTCTAAGTGAAAGTGTTTTGTAGTATTCTAGGTCTAAGTGAGAGTGTTTAATAGTATACTAGGTCTAAGTGAGAGTGTTTAGTAGCATACTAGGTCTAAGTGAGAGTGGTTAGTAGTATAAGGTCTAAGTGAGAGTGTTTAATGTATACTAGGTGTAAGTGAGAGTATTTGGTAGCATTCTAGGTCTAAGTAAGAGTGTTTGGTAGTATACTAGGTCTATGTGAGAGTGTTTAGTAGTATACTATGTCTAAGTGAGAGTGTGTAGTAGTAAACTAGGTCTAAGAGAGAGTTTTTAGTAGTATAAGGTCTAAGTGAGAGTATTTAGTAGTATAAGGTCTAAATGAGAGTATTTAGTAGTATACTATTAAATGACCTACAGTGATGCTGGCACAGTGGAACAAAATTGACTCATATGCTAATTCTTCCTGTGGATGTGGTAAGGAAATTCTTCTATTTTTTTATTTTTTTAACATTTGTTGACCAGGAAAGTCCAACTAGGTCAGAGTGTATTTTCAGTGGAGGCTCAGTGAGATATACTCTAGATGCATGTCTTTGGAATGTGGGAAGAAACCCATGCTAATGCAGGGAGGACATGCAGACTTCACACAGGAGGTACCCCAGCTGAGAATCAAGCTGAAGAACCTCTTGCTGTGAGGCAACAATGTTAATTGCTGCATCACTGCATCACCTTGACTAATCACAACTCTGTGGTCTGATCCTGTAAGTACAGTCAATTGGGGACCATCAGTGTGTTAAACTGTAGTCCCACTTCTCCCAGTCTTAAACATCTTATGTAAACGGCTCAAATGGAAACTGCTGTAGTAATTCTGTTACAGCCATTATGCACACTTTTCCCTTTCTGTGGACAGCAGCACCATCAGGGCCATCCGGTTATGGCTAAAATATTAAACTAGTTTTAAAAACCATAATGTCATGGCTGAATTTTTTTTCTGCTTAGGTGTAGAAGAGCCAAAAATGCCCACTGTAGTGAGGCAAATGAAACCAAAGTTGCATCTTCACACCAACACTTTTAACATTAAAAATTTGGAGATGCTAGGGTAGTATGCATTTGTTGCCCATTAAAAGAAAAAATATACCCTGTGCAGAAGGAAGTGTAAGATATTAACTTTTGCATGTTTTGGTTGATGTCCTCTTCCAAAACTTTTACCCTTTTTTTGCCGAGAGAAAGTTCTACTAATTTATCTAGAGCCTGCATCCTCAGAACTTTTTTAAATAAATCTTTGTACATATTGCAGAGCTTGTCCCCTCCGTCACATTATAGGGATGCAGCCCACAATGACGTACCACTGGTAATCGAACCACCATGCATGCAGCAGTACTACAGTAAAGCCAGGCAAGTTAAAGTATTTATCAGTTAAGCCTTTCACAATCAGAATGGCAACAGAAATGGAACAAGCAATCAGGACTATGTTGCACGTGAATGTATTCCAGTTACACTTTAAGTAGCTACTAAATGGACAGAGCTCTCGACTGAAAGAATGCAATGTATTACTTTGCCTGAACTCAGACTGAACACATCTATAAGAGTATGTCAACACAACAAAAGGAATATATGCCGTCAAAAGAGCAGGAAGAAGTTTACCAGGACTAGCACTGCACATGTTCTGAGACTATTTTTATTTGACATTTTATTACCAGGAACATCCAACTGGATAGGTGCCCATTTTCAGCAGAGGCCCAGAGAGATGTTCCAATGTACAATCTCAAAAAATATAAAAACATCTACAGTTTAAATTATACCAAATTAGAAATGTGACAATAGTGGTTAAAATACAACTATGTGACAACGATTTAATGTTTAATTAGAAAAAATTTAGCCAGTGCAGAAGAATAGAGGTAGGTTTGTATAATACAAACAGGAATTGCAATATGAAGTGACAGAAAAAAAGCAGGGTTATGATATATTTAGAGAGCTGGGAATTAAACTGAAATTAGGAAGTGAGTGAGGAAGGGAGACTAAGGAAGTGTAAGTTATGCATAAATACTTCACATTTAGGGATTACAGAAAAAGTAGACAAGGGATTATTGTGAATAGAGTTGAGCACCCTTATTCCAACAAGTAAACATGCAATGCATCTATATATGTAGTTCACTGTACTCCCCTGGCTAGCAGGAGCAAGTCAAGATGTGCATTCCTTCTTTCCTCCCAAGGAATTTGGAATAGGTGATGATTTCTTTGATGTCAATGGGGAGAGTTTGCCAAAGAGTAGGTGTATGAGAGGAGAAAGCATGTACAGTGATGTAGAGTTTGGTTCTACAGGTAATGAGTTTGTGTGGCTTGTGAGCAGTGTCTCAGGTTGTATGTAACTAAAGGGAAGTCAGTGTGTGGAGCTGGAGTAGTTTGTACAGCTGGGATCCTAACAGTAGGTTAGATCTCTGTTTTATGAGTAGCCATTTGAAATTAATGCAAGAATGGAGTGGAATGATGTGTTATAGGGCCTCAACAAGTAGTGGATGTTAGGAAAGAGAATATTAAATGCAGACATAGATAAATGAAACAATGAAATATATTTGAGCTACACTGTATTAACATTATTCTAATACAGAATAATCTCAGCAGTAAATCAAGCATTAGACAGTAAAAGGTGATTTCTCCAAGCTTACAAGTTATAGCACATATTCACTGTGAAAACTTCTTGAAATAAATTTCAAAGCTTATGAAAAGTATGCAATATTGTTTTTATATTTGCTTTAATGTAACTTTGTAGTCCATATTTATTGAGTGTACTGTATAAGAAGTGATCAACATAAGAATATACTTAGTAAAAGAAACACAATAATGTAATTATTTGAGATATAGAATGAAACACTGAGACTGGTATTTCATCAACAGTACCATGTGCATTAGGATGCCAAATGGTACCTGCAATATGACAGGATATGGTAGATATCAACACTGAAAATATCACTGTGGGGTGTACAGGGCTTGCTTACTGAAAATTGCTAGCAAAAGGCTATAAAAATATGAAGTATTGTCCATATCTGGATTAATAAAACAGAAATGAGATGTGATACTGTCATGTTTGGGAGACTAAGGTAAACAACAGGTGTTACCCAATTGTAAGAAACATTGTTTAAGAAGAATACAGCAAACGTGTCCCTTTCTAATGGGCCCTGTATCATTCTAAAATTGGCACTGATATTTCACAAAAAGTAGGTCATGGGTGGGTCTATATTATAAGCCCGAAAAGACTAAACCGCGAACGCTCACATGAGCGAAAATGCCAGTAATCGAACTTGCTATGCGCCCCCCCCACCCCCCGCTAACTATATATTCCAACTCTGAGGTCACACTACAGTGAGGAAAAGGCAAATATCCCACTCCTCACTGTAACACAACCCCACAATCACAGTTTCGATTCCTGGCATTTTCGCTCATGTGAGCGTTCGCGGTTTTGTCTTTCCGTGCATCTGATATAGACCTGTCATGGGTTAGGAAGCAAGGTGGCATCTTCATGCTGAGAGGATTATGCTAGGTATCCACAGTGAAAACATCACATGACATGTACAGGGCTTGATATTTTTACAGTAATAAAGAAAATATACTGTGATATTTTTTGTGGCACTCAGGTGCAACAGATATAAACATTTGTTTGAGGTACACTGTATTAATGTTAGCAATATTGTATTCCTGAGCCTACTGCAGTGGTAGTGCTGCAGTAGCGTTGTTGCCTCACAGTAAGACGTTGTCCTGTTCGATTCTCAGCTAGAACATCTTCTGTGTGGAGACATGCGTACCTTCATTGAAGGTTGTGCGTCAGGGCCGGCAACTCGCCACATAAAAATCTACTGCCAATCATTAGCGGACCAGAGTTCAGCTGTGGCGACCCCTAAACGGGAATAGCCGAAAGACACAACAAGACACAGCAACATTGTATTTCTGAGCCTATCTCACATGGTAAGGCGCATATGAGATCTCAATGTGCCATCTAAAAGATTACTTGGTTTTCTGGGTAGGCACAGTGAAACAGTCAGTCTGGGATGTATAGGGATGGAGCTTTTAAGGAGTAAAAATATGTAATTTTTAATAGTTACATTAATTCTGCAGAAATGGACTATGATAATATGTTGGGGGTGCCATATGCAGGTAGTTGTTGATTAAAAAATATTACAGCTAATTTGAAGACCCGCAAAGATATAAATACCTGTTTGGTATAACAGTTATGAACGTCAGAAACATTTTCATATCTTTTAATACTATAAAAGCTGTATGGCCTAGAGGCAGACAAAAGCTGCCATTTTATACACAGCATTATGGGACATGATGTTGCCACTCTGTTTTTATTTAAAGGTCATAGTTTTCTAAATGAATATTGTTGTCATGAAATATTGTGAAACCATTACATGTATATTAAGCTAACAGTGTGACATCCTTGCCTCCTTCAGACTAACTTTGAAGACTGGATGGGTACCCTCAAGTTCATTCATGGACTAGAATATTCTACCCTCTGGGAACTGTGAGTACATCTTGAGTTTGGTATTTGGTAAAGCAGAGATGATCTGCAGTCTTACTCTTCTTGCAGTTCTTGTGATCCTATAATTTGCATTTATTATGCAGTATTACAAACAGCAATGTGTTATACACTATTACAGATGACAATATGCTACTTAGTCTCATTCTGGAAAGCTCTTGACAGTTCACCCACAGATATGTTGGATCTACCTTGTATGCTTTTTTTCACAATTACAGCTATTGTTTGGCAAATTTCTAGTTTGCCAGTGTCAATGGCATAACAGGTAGCATGCTCTCCTTTGAAGCAGAAGGCTGTGGGTTGTGTTCTCACAACAAGTAGTTGGTTTGCTGACACTGCAGTGCAGCATAATGGGGGTTATATACCCCCATTTATGGTCCTTTGGCTAGCACCTCAGTTTAATATCTGTTTAAGTTGATGGTAGCTCAGATGGATGTTAAGGATCCCATGGCACCTATCAAAAGGAGTAGGGATTCTTTATTAAAAAAAAAATATATACAGTACTATTTACAAATGTATACAGTGTACACATTTTCATTTCTTTCCATTACTATCCTACAATCATAGAAACCTATCTTTTCATTATGTTAAACTTCTATCTTCATTATTTTATTTTACCCCCACTCCTTTTTCTACAACCTCCATCTACTTTTTAATTAGTGGTAGCCTCCATTTACCATTAAACACAATTTAATTTAGACTTGGTACGCAAACAAATAATTTTAAGTATTTTACTAACATATTCCTCATTTTTATGGCTATAATATCTATATATAATTGTATCCATATTTCATTTAACACGTTTGCATTTTCAAAGAAATTTTCTTTACCCAATGTTTCCCTGAATTTTGCAAAGCATTTTAAGAAAAATATTCTGTAGTTTCTTTACCATAATATATACATCCTTTTTTCACTGATTTTTATATGGCATATTTCCCTTTAGAAATGAATAAATCACCAGTAATCTCCATAAAAATATCGACATTCTACATGTTTGTTACACCATGCTTTTCATACTTTTATAGTTTTAACTTTCTCACTGTCTAGCTCAGCCCAAGGATTAACATAATACTCCATAAAAATATCGACATTCTACGTTTATTACACCATGCTTTTTGTACTTTTATAGTTTTAACGTTTTCACTCTCTATCTCAGCCCAAAGATTAACATAATACTCCATAAAAATATTGACATTCTACATGTTTGTTACACCATGCTTTTCATACTTTTATAGTTTTAACGTTTTCACTCTCTAGCTCAGCCCAAGGATTAACATAATACTCCATAAAAATATCGACATTCTACGTTTGTTACACCATGCTTTTCGTACTTTTATAGTTTTAACGTTTTCACTCTCTATCTCAGCCCAAAGATTAACATAATACTCCGTAAAAATATCAACATTCTATATGTTTGTTACACCATGCTTTTCATACTTTTATAGTTTTAACGTTTTCACTCTCTAGCTCAGCTCAAGGATTAACATAATACTCCATAAAAATATCGACATTCTACATATTTGTTACACCATGCTTTTCATACTTTTATAGTTTTAACGTTTTCACTCTCTAGCTCAGCCAAGGATTAACATAATACTCCATAAAAATATCGACATTCTACATATTTGTTACACCATGCTTTTCATACTTTTATAGTTTTAATGTTTTCACTCTCTAGCTAAGCCAAGGATTAACATAATACTCCATAAAAATATCGACATTCTACATATTTGCTACACCATGCTTTTCGTACTTTTATAGTTTTAACGTTTTCACTCTCTAGCTCAGCCCAAGGATTAACATAATAGTCCATAAAAATATCGACATTCTATATGTTTGTTCCACCATGCTTTTCATACTTTTATAGTTTTAACGTTTTCACTCTCTAGCTCAGCCCAAGGATTAACATAATACTCCATAAAAATATCGACATTCTACATGTTTGTTACACCATGCTTTTCATACTTTTATAGATTTAACGTTTTCACTCTCTAGCTCAGCCCATGAATTAACATAATACTCCATAAAAATATCGACATTCTACATGTTTGTTACACCATGCTTTTCATGCTTTTATAGTTTTAACGTTTTCACTCTCTAGCTCAGCCCAAGGATTAACATAATACTCCATAAAAATATCGACATTCTACATGTCTGTTACACCATGCTTTTCATACTTTTATAGTTTTAACGTTTTCACTCTCTAGCTCAGCCCATGGATCAACATAATACTCCATAAAAATATCGATGTTCTACATGTTTGTTACACCATGCTTTTCATGCTTTTATAGTTTTAACATTTTTACTCTCTAGCTCAGCCCAAGGATTAACATAATACTCCATAAAAATATCGACATTCTACATGTTTGTTACACCATGCTTTTCATACTTTTATAGTTTTAACGTTTTCACTCTCTAGCTCAGCCCAAGGATTAACATAATACTCCATAAAAATATTAACATTCTACATGTCTGTTACACCATGCTTTTCATAATTTTATAGTTTTAACGTTTTCACTCTCTAGCTCAGCCCAAGGATTAACATAATACTCCATAAAAATATCGACATTCTACATGTTTGTTACACCATGCTTTTCATACTTTTATAGTTTTAACGTTTTCACTCTCTAGCTCAGCCCAAGGATTAACATAATATTGTATTATACTTTTATACCACACTTTCCTCTCATTTTCTGTTTCATCAATTTTCGTTTTCCATAAATGAATTTTTTAACATCTCATTATTTCCTCTTGATTTTTTAACATGCCCAATGCCACTTATATTTTTACTTCAGTAAATTTACAACTAACTTTTCATTGTATCTTTATTCAAAACAAAACTTTACACAAATTCAAAGAAGCAGCATAAACAATTGGGTTTCTTAATCCTAAACTTCCACCTTCCTTGTCTATGTATAAGACTGCTCTCTTCACTGGATTCAATTTTGAACCCCATATAAAAGAAAAAAAAAACAATACTTGTAGTATTTTTTCATAGATTATTGGCAACATATAGGCACTAGCTAAATATGTAATCTTTCACAGTATAACTGAATTAATTAAATAAACCTTTTTAATAAACAATTGCTTGCATGTTTTCCAAAAACAGTGATGCACCTTTATTTCATCTAATATACTATTTCACTGTTCCTTACATTTTTACCCCCAAATCTTATTCCTAACACAGAGATTTCTTTCACTGAGAAAGGTACTCCTCCAGTCTTTACTATATAACACCATCTTTTACTTTTTTCTTCAGTGAAAGTCATGCGTATTGTATTTAAACATTGATATATAACTCAACTTCTTTCACCCAGACTTTGCTTCTCGTAATCAATATAATATCATTTGCCTAAGTAAATATGAATGGATTTTTTTATCCCTTCATTGGTAATATACGTAGCACCTCCTCTTTAAATATACATGTCTGACTAATAAATGTATAACTAGTGCAAATATACTACACACATAAGTATACTACTCACAGGACATCCCTGACACATGCCATTCTTTATCTATTTCTTTGCTTAACCATCCAGTCACTGAAATTCTTAATTTATGTTGTTCTACATATAATACAAATGCATTCTTAATTTTCTTATTAATGTTATACTCTTCCATAATGCAAAAGTTTCTTATACTGTACCAAAAGCTTTATTTTAATATATTCTCATCTTAGTCTCATTAGATTATTGGTTATTAATGTACTCTATTCAATATCCATAACTTTCAATAATGGCAGATATAGCAATCAGCCCATCTAAAATACTGAAAATCAACTCACCTTACTGAAGACTATAAACTCTTATAATGTATATGACATTATGCTTTGGCATACCCTAAATCTCTCAAAAACTATCATTGTGTGGACTTCCAAGATGGCTACATACTGACAAACATCTTGACTTCAGCTCTCCTACTGTCTAAAAAATGCTTGCCCATCTGCCAGTTTTAGTAAAATTCATCAACTGTCTAGTAAGTGCAGCTGTTGAGGAAGCAGCAGTTCATGCTCCAGCTTTGGTACACAAATGGCTTCCAGAACTTTGGGGGGAAAATCAAATGTGCTTAGAGCTGATTAAAAGAAACTTTGAAGGAGTATATAAACTCAAATAAAAGGTTGGGAAAATGGAAGAAGCTTTAAACAGCTATTCAGATGACCTAAAAAATCAGAGGTCAAAATGCAAAAGCTGGTCAAGTGAGACTGATCAAGAAAAGGGGCTTCAAAAATGGTAGAATTAGAGGACAGAACATGCAGAGAACCTGTGATTTTCTGCTTTACCAGAGAAACTGGCAGGAACAGGCTATTTATGAATGCACAAATAAGCAACTGGACTGGTATTCCGCAGGACTTGTTAATGAAAAAGACACATAATATGTGCTCCAAAACCCTGGCCATGAGAAGGTAGCCAGGATTTGTATTAGTAAAAATGCAATCATACCAGCAGGAAGCATTGATCCTGACAAAACTATGGGAGAAGGGCAAAGTATTACAGTGGAGACAGTGTTTGTGGAAAATGGTTATTCACTGTATAGCTGGCAGAACAGAAAGTAATTTATCCTAGCATTCAGGGAATGTCAAGAAGTTGGTATGATTCAAGCTGTTATATCCAGCTGTCTTCAGAATATTTTTTTCCCTGGAGGATCAAGTTATTTTTGTGTAGAACAGGCTAAGGATGAAGTACAAAAGTTTGTCCAACAAAAAGTGAGCCATAAAACAAAAGGGGACTTTGCTTTTCATTCACCCAATAATAACATGTATAATGAGATCATGGGATGTTGAGGTGAGGGATTGTGTGTAAAAGTGCAGTGATTATAATATATGTAGAGTGGATATAGTTTGCCTTTTGGATAGGTGAATGTCTGGATAATGCCCTTGGCTTAATCTAATATTTTTGTGTGTGTAAGCATGTGGGCTTTAAGAATAAGAGCACTCTGAATGTAATGGGAAAGTTTTCTTTCAGCAAATATTTGGTGTATGTTGAGAGAAGTCTGCAGTTGAGGGCAGCTGTACATTCTATTTCCATGGAGATAAAGCTGACTACAGGTGTACTTAATAAATTGAAAGTTCTGGGCATTATTTACTGATGGAATCATAAAATTAAAAGGTAAAAAAGGCAGGAAACTTAATAAAAATCTAATCTGAAAAAATTGGAAGTGAATAAGAACAGCTTTCCTGGAACCTCAATACTTCAATATATTTACTAGAACAGTGTATAACTTATATTTTACTTCAGAAAAAGTGCACTGCCAGTCTTTAAGGCTAAAAGGTGATGTTTTCTGAAAACATATAAGCGGTTTTTCATATCTGAGAGGGGTATAAAGATTAAACAAATATACAGCAATTGGTGTAAATAGGAGTATAGGTTATGACATGCACCTTAGCAAGGATAACCTTAATATTAGGTTAGGTAATGCCTGTGGATACAGCTGCCAATGTAGGATATTTGTTCCTAGCAGGAGGGTTAAACTTAATTATTTGAAGATGTACATAGTTTTGTGTATTTTAAGTTATTAGGTTATGGGATGTTCTGCAGATTTTTTGATGGTTTTCAGTAAAACAGTCTTGTAATATGTGACACGTTCAAAGTAAGTTGACAAAGAACTGTACAAAAGATCAACCTGCAAAACATTAGTGGGTGCATATGATACTCTCTCTCTTCTCTTTTGGCTGTTCCCATTAGGGGTCACCACAGCGGATTATCTGTTTCCATTTCTTCCTGTCCTGTGCATATTGCTCTGTCATGCCAACTGCCTGCATGTCCTCTCTCACCACGTCCATAAACCTTATCTTAGGCCTTCCTCTTTTCCTCTTACCTGGCAGCTCCATCCTTAGCATCCTTTTCCCAATATACCCATCATCCCTCCTCAGCACGTCCAAACCAATGCAATCTCGCTTGTCTGACTTTATCTCCAAACCGTTCAACCTGACCTGACCCTCTAATATACTGATTCCTAATCCTGACAATCATTGGCACACCCAGTGCAAATCTTAACATCTTTAACTCTGCCACTTCCAGCTCTGACTCCTGCATTTTTGTCAATACTACTGTCTACAACCCATACAACATAGCTGGTCTCACTACCCTCTTGCAGACCTTCCCTCTCACTCTTACTGGTACCTGTCTGTCACAAATCACTCCTGACACTCCTCTCCACCCATTCCACCCTGTCTGTACTCTCTTCTTCACCTCTCTTCCACACTCACCATTACTCTGAACTGTTGATCCCAAGTACTTAAACTCATCCACCTTCGCCAACTCTACTCCCTGCATCCTCACCATTCCTCTATCTTCCCTCTCATTCACACACACATATTCTCTCTTAGTCCTGCTGACCTTCATTCCGCTCCTCTCTAGAGCATATCTCCACCTCTCCAGGGTCTCCTCAACTTGGTCCCTACTCTCACTACAGATCACAATGTCATCTGCAAACATCATAGTCCATGAGACATCCTGTCTGATCTCGTCTGTCAACCTGTCCATCACCATTTCAAATAAAGGGCTCAGAGCTAATCCTTGATGTAATCCCACCTCCACCTTAAATGGATCTGTCACTCCCACTGCAGACTTCACCACTGTCACACTACCCTCGTACATATCCTGTACCACTCTTACATACTTCTCTGCCACTCCTGACTTCCTCATACAATACCACAACTCCTCTCTAGGCATCCTATCATATGCTTTCTCCAAGTCCACAAAGACACAATGCAACTCCTTCTGACCTTCCCTATATTTCTCTGTCATCAGTCTCAGAGTAAACATCACATCTGTAGTGCTCTTTCCTGGCATGAAACCAAAAGCTGGAAATAGACATTTAAAAAAGACTTGTCATATAATGTCTGGGAATAATTTCTTATGGCTACAGTGTCCATATTTTGGAACATGAATTTCCTCACACGTATAGACAAAATGATAAAAGTATTGAATTATATTAAGAAATACAAAGTGCAAATAGCAAAGTTACAGGAGACACATTTAGAAAGAACTGAGCATGCACATCTGATAAGAGGATTTTCAGGGTGGATATTCAGCAGAATATCAGGTACAAAGGAAGATGGAAGTACTTACACTAATTGCTAGAGGAGCTCCAATAGTGATAGAGGGAAAAAGAGATAACAGTAGATTTGTGGTGGTGAGGGTCTGCTGGTAAGGGTGGAGGATTATGCTGGCATGTATTTGAATTCTACCTAGAATGCTATTATGGAGCTTAAGAATTTTTTTAGAAGAAATCAGCTTTCAGCAGGGAATATTACTTATAGCTGGGAACTGGAACTTGATTTACAATAGTGAGGATATATCTAGGGGATCTAAAGGAGAAAATATAGCAAAAGAGGGTAGATTTCTGAAGAAATCTATGAAAATATTTGGTATGGAAGACATGAATTAGTAGTAAGAACCTGGAGATAATTTACATATTCCCCAAGGTACAATAACTGGAACATGTGCATTTAATTGAAAGCTTCGACACACACCCAGTAACTATCTCATATCATGCACCAATAGCAAGGAGGATAAAAATGCATGATAATATTAAAAATAAGACACTGGCACTTCCCCACCTGCCTGTTAAAAAGAGAGGAATTTAAGAAATGGGTAGCAGAAATTATTCAAGAGTTATTACAGAAGATAGAAATATCTTCAGAAGTTATAGCTAGTGGTGGGATAAAATTAAATTGGAGTTTAAAAAACAGGGTAGAAATAAGAGATGTTAAGAAGTAAAAGGAATTATTTAAAATAGGTTGACAAGTATTGCAGAATAAGGGGAATTTCACAGAATAAGAGGCACAACTACAGATTGCCAAACTTGGCCTAGAACAAGAAAATAACCAGAGATCCTGTAAATGCATTAGATATTTCAGAAATTTTAAGAAAATTTTGTATAAAGCAGAGAATTGTGAAACAAGAGCATAAATGGGAGTATTTATGGAAAACTTAGGTATGCCATGGTTAGAAGTAGATCAGGCTCAACAATTAATAGTTAAGATAGGAGGAGATGAGAAAAACTGTGACATAATAAATCTGCAGAAAAGTCTCCAGGAATAGATAGTATTCCTGTGGAGGTTTTAACAGTATTTTAAAAGAAGGGGGAATCACCAACATCCTGGAAGAAAGCTGTGGTGGTTGTAATGCCTAAAGATGGCAGACTCATGAGATCCAGCTTTCATGCAGGCCCATTTCAATTTAAACCACAATTATAAAACATTTGTCTAGAATAGCTAAAAGAATGGCAAATGTGTTGCCAAAATTAATAGATATGGATCAATGTGGATATGTGAAGGGGAGACAAACATTTCACAACATTAATAGAACAATGATGATCCCAGGGGAAGCAGAATGTGAAAAAATACCTCTGTTGGTAGGTCTTGATGCAGAGAAAGCCTTCAGCAGAGGAAGCTAGGATTTTGAGTTAGGCGATGGAAGCATTTGCATTCCTTGATACAATAGGGTTAATTAGGAGGATATACGGGGAAGGCAAAAAATAAAGTGGGAAAGTTCTTCTGACAAGCTGAGTCTGAACAGAGGAATCAGGCAAGGATGTCCTCCTTCTCATTTGTTTGCTTTATATTTACAGCGATTTGCAAAGAAAATAAGGAACTCAGAAATTCAAGGATATAATTGGTATGGTTAGCATACAAAGTTGGCTATGCTTGCAGAAGATATTTTGAACCTGATAAAACCAGAAAAGGACATCTCAGAACACAATAGTTTGAGACAGTTTCAAATCTTTTTGGGATATAGAATTAATGAAAATGAAACAAAGGCTATATATAGTTGTACAATATCGACTCTCACATCAATTGTTTCAGCAATACCCATATCTATGGGGACATGATAAAATGAAGTATTTAGGAGTATGGATTAAAAGGATTATGTTATGGCAGCTAAGGATATGTGGGAAAGAAACAAAAGATAATACAAAAACTGAGAAACTAGAAGTGGATTTCAATATGCAAGTAGTGAAAATGTTTTTAGTCCCTTTAGTTTTATGTAAGGTCAGGCATATTTTTATCAGCCAGAGAAGCTCTGGACAATAATAAACAGGTGAAAGAATTTATCTAGGAGGGGAAGAATTGAATGGTAAAGTAGGATAGTCTGATCATTCAATCCACTGAAGTAGTTAGGGTTACCTGATCTGAAGGGATACTTTACAACTACACAGTAAGGCTGATATACATAACACAAGCTGAAAGCTATAACTCAAAGTGGAAAGGGGAGATGATGAAGTGGGGGGGCAGGGGGTTCAAGAAATGAGAGTGAGATTTTGGCTCTAAATCCTTAAGGAGAATAACAGCCATAAAGAATATTATGGTCATAAAGCTGCAAAATGATTTAAGAACTATCCCAATCTGAGAATGGATGAAGGAGAATTTCCTGATATAGATGACTGCAATTAGAGGTACAGAATAAGCAAGAAGGGGTCTGGAAATTACTGGAGAACTGGTTAAAAAAGAAAACAAGGTATATGAAGGAAATAACTAGAGAGAGAGAGAGAGAGAGAGAGAGAGAGAAAGGTAATAGAAAGGGAAGAGACAAGAAGGCATTTAGACTTCAGGTTAGAGACCATATCTCTCAGCCTGGAAACATCAAAAATCTGGACAAAGGCCCATGAAAAATAGGTACAAATCTGTACGCTGGTTAACACAAAATTTGCATACATAATTATTTAACCCCCACCCACTTCAATGGAATTGTGGGATACCAACTTTCAAATGCAAACTGAAGAACAGGCAACCAAAATATGGCCCTAACCCAGACCCTGTAATAAAGGGTAATCATTTTTTTAAATGTATAGCAATGATGTTCACTGGGAAGGGAGAAGATGATGAACCTTAGGATTTTGTTTTTCGTGACTTGCAGTATGTGGGTTTTGTGGTAAAAGTAGGGCATTTAATTCTTCTTGTTCTTTTGGCTTTTCCCGGTTAGGGGTCGCCACAGCAGATCACCTGTCCGCTCATGATTGGCAGTAGATTTTTACAGTATCGAGTTGCTAGCCCAGCGCCCAACCTTCCACAGAAGGCACACACACACAAACACACACACACACACACACACACACACACACACACACACACACACACACACACACACACACACACACACACACACACACACACACACACACACACACACTCATGCCTAGGGCCAATTTAGAGTGTCCAATTCACCTACAGCATGTCTTTGGGATGTGGGAGGAAACCGGAACACCCGGAGGAAACCCACGTGACCACAGGGAGGACATGCAATCTCCGTACAGAAAGCACCCCAGCCAAGAATTGAACTGGAGAACCTCTTGCTGTGTGGTGGCAATGCTAGCTGCTGCACCACAGCGGCCACCCAAAAGTAGGTCATTTAATGGTAGGCAATATTCTAATCTTAGCAAAAGAATATTATAGTTTTCTAGGGCCTCCAAAAATCATTCTCCATGGCCTACTGATCAGTGCCGTACCTTGAGTTTGTGCTGCCTGGGGCAGTCTTTGAGTTTGCCACCCATCCCCCCCTCACAAAATCATGGTCGAATAGGGCTCCCATACACAGCCCTCCCCCCACAGCCATTCCAATGTCCCATTACTTGGCTGTTTCTCCCCATTTACCATAAACAATAATATGCGTACTACTTTACTTCTATGATGATTATTTGGATTTCATTTAAACTTTTACATTTTATAGCACAAATGCTAACAGACAATTGCTAAACAAAGCAACAGTCTCACATCTCACAATGAAAATAGACTTAGCATTAAAACTTCTCTGCCTTTGAAAGTTACATTCATTAAAACAGCATTGAAACCCACATTCAAAGAAAATGCATCTGGCCAGTGATGGATAAAGATCACCTTTGGGCTGTTTTCAAATCATAGGCCCCTTGCACGCAAAACATACATGTGTTTTTGATACGCCTTCCTGGTTGCATTAACTTACATTTCTTGTATAATACAGCACACTTGCTAGAGCATGTTTTAAATTTATTGTTATGAATTTTTTTCCAGTAAGCAATGAAACAAAATGCATGTACCAATAATGACAAAACTGCCCAATTCAGAACATTTCCATCATAAAAGTCTACTCAGCTTCTACAATCCACCAGTATCAGTAAATATGCACAATCTCAGCAGAAGTAAAAGTCATCTAAATAATTTCACATTAAAGACAGCTGTAAGATCTGTCACTATTGAAGAGGTTGCTGGTAGCAAACAACTTATTCATAGTTTCATCTACAAATAAAATGCCTGTTGCCTTTGAGGAACAAATTGCTCTTGTTACATTAAAAAAATGATAAGCTAGTAATATTGCAATAGGGAATGGATGGCAAACTGATAACAGGTTCATAGTTACTAGGTATCTCTGCCAAATAGGACATTCTCAGGACTGCAGCATCTACCCCCTTTAAAAGTACAAACAGTATCAGCAATCCATCTATATACTGTGAGACTAGAACCCACAGCCTTCTGCATCAAAAGCAAGTATTCTACCTGTTGTGCTACTTACAACACAAATGGATTTGGCATAACCACCACTAAACTTCTCTGCCCATGAATAACTATGCAGCACAAGAAATCTGGAAAAGCCAAAATTTATTGGGGGGGGGTAACAAAAGCCTAATAACCAGGACACATTTTAAACATTGCTTGTATAATCTTAGAAAAGTTGCTAGAATAAAATGTTTTGTGTTACCATGCATTTCCTGAATGATAGGAAGACCGAAACTTAAATGGCTATCATTATTTAGCAAATTCAGTTCAACTTCTCACTGATTTGTTAGAAAACCACAAATTTTAAGAGGAACAAACCAAAAGTATGAGCCAAACATTCCATAAAACTTTAGACTTTGAGAACTTTGATTATCTCCTTAAATCACAAGTGGTGGTGGTATGGGTAGAGAATTTAGGCTCTTGCTCCCTGGCATATCTCTCAACCTCTTAGTGCAAGAAATCTGGACAAAGCCTAACAAAGTGGGGGGACAAAGGACCAAAAATAGGGACAGATTTTAAATATTGCTCTTATAAACTTAGAAAGTTGCTAGAATAACAGGGTTTGTTTTAACATACATTTTCTGAAAGATTTGAAGTCTGAAGCTCAAATGTATGTTATTATTTAGTGACTTTAAGCCAAAGACCTATCCTAGTGATTTGCCAGAAAACCACAAATTTTATTAGGAATAGACCAAACATATAAAGCAAATATCTGGACATTCTGTGAAAATCTGTACAGTTGAGAGGTATGCTCCCTGGTACCTAAGGTACAGGGTTTGAGTCTGAGGAGTTCTAACCAGCAGTTAGAACTAAATGGAACATTTACACACACACACACACACACACACACACACACACACACACACACGTAAAATGAAAGTATATCTGCACAGTAAAATGCAGCCATTAAATGAAAGTATACCTGAACAGTTCACACACACTAAATACGTAAAGTAAAATGCAGCCATTAAATAAAATGAAAGTATATCTGAACTCTGTACGGTTTCCTTGCCTGCCATCACAGTTTCTGCAGCTGTTTTTAAAGTAAAAAGAAAGTAAACATTTTCTCCTCAGTACTCACTCAGCCATTAGTTAATTAAAGTGCAGCCGTTTCTTACAAGTACAACACAGCTTCTCCTGCTGCACACACACATAGTGCGCATAAACAAACATAATATTTGCCTTGCCTGCTGTTCGTTAAAGTAAAAAATATACAGTTTCTCCTCACTTATCCGTTAAAATAAACTAAAAAGAAAGGACTTACGTTTTCAACAGCTGTTTCTTAAATAAGTAAAGTAAGTAAAGCTGCCTATAACATAAGTAATGTCTTGCTGCATATATTTTTTACGTAGAGCCGGACGCCTGGGGGGGACAGGAGCCGAGTGGGGGAAGAAGGTTGTGCTGTGTGCACACATGGACCGGTCTGCAGAAGCTGACATCATCACGCATGCCCTGTACATGATAACATCAGGAGTGAAAAAAAAAAACAAAAAAAAACAGGAAATTAAAGGGACCACCCTAGAATTTGTGGCACCCCAATATTTGACCTTCAAAACTGGTATTTACTGAGGAATTTGGTACGGTTGAGAGGTATGGTAGAGACTGCCTTCCCTATCAGGGATTGATACCAAGAGTATAGGAGAACAGAAAGAGATATGGGAATCCTAAGTGAAAGACCTGCTCTGGCATAGTCTTTAGCTGAATCTAGAACAAAAACTGCTGGTTAAAAAAGGATAATTACTAAGGCATATGAAATATTGCGGTATAACTATAGGAACCAATCAGAAGAGATCAGAAGAGACTGGACAAGCAATTCACAAGGAAACAATGGTAGGGCATATGTATGGCTCCCAAATACACAAGAAAGACTAGAAGGTTTAGGATTTTTGCTTGGAAATGTTAGCATAGGTATTTTTATACCCTAAGCAGACTACAAAGAATTTGTCCTCAGGTAGATGCCAAATGTTTGAGGTGTGATGGAAAACAGGTGTCACCTATGTGGTGATATTACTTTGCAGTTGTTGGAAAATTTTGTTTGCCTTATTCTGCACTTCTGTTTCCACAAGTAGAATCACTTGAAAAGCTATCTGTACTTTAAACCCTGCTGGACCAAAGTCTTGTAGTTTAATTCACTGTTGTGGCAGACTTGTGTACTGCTACAAGATTTGTGTCTTAATCATTTTTACTACATTTTACATAAACAGTGTTACTGGTAAATTTCTGAATATTCTGGTGCCTTAAACTGAAGTAGAAGTTCAATAGTGAGAGAGTTGTCTCTGTTCCAGTTTGTGCTTCATTACTTTTATATTCTGCTTATCATTTGCTTGCTTGCATTCTGTCTGTCCCATATCTCACTAACACATTAAGCGCCAATATTGGCTTTATATGATTGCTAACCTGCTTGTTACTTGAAAATGTTCCAACCATTCTGCTGCTGTTTTTACAAGGCCTTGTCTCTGGCCTCCGCCCCTTATGATAATCTCATTTCCAAAGTCCTTCCCTCCCCTCTTGGATTGTTATTGGCTGTTGTTCGTAAGTTCATAGGTAGGTACTAGTCTATTGGTGCTAGGGCCTATATAAGCCTAGCCAAAAGATACCCTGGCTTTCGCCACCCAAGAAAATAATTTTCCTGTGCCCCTGTCAAGCAGAGCCACATAAGTGATCCCCGGGATGAATTTCCTATCTCTCATCCAATCATCAAGATTTTTCTTGAAGAGTGCTAATGAGGTGCTTTGTTTGATGTAGATAGGTAGTTTGTTCCAGAGTATGGGAAGTCTCTGGGACAGGAATCTATCCCTCCAGCATGTTCTGTTTATTGTGGTGACAAGGTTTAGATCCCTAGAGCGTGTAGCTCAGAGGGATTGGGATTTCTTTTAAGTGGAGCATGTCTAAAAGCTCTGGGTTTGACATAGCTTTGTATGTTAGGCAGAGATTGCCTCTGAGTAGGCGATATGCGACAGAGTAAAGCTGCAGTTTTTTAGAGACGGTCTGCATAGGGCATCTGTTTGAGGCTGGTAATCCTCTTTGTGAGGTATTTCTGATGCCTTTCCAGTTGTTGTAGATGTCTTGTGAGGTACATACCAAAAGGGGAGTTGTACTCTATAATGGGTCTAATGAGTGACAAGTAGAGGGGAACAATGACCTCTTTTTTTCTGGATGAGAAACCTTTTGTGATGAGGTGTGCCACGTAGAAGGATTTCCTGACTACTATGGCAATGTGATTATCAAAGGAGAGACTACTGTCCACCTGTGTCCCAAGGCCTCTTACCACACTTTCAGTGTTAAGTAGACTACTGTCTATGTGGTAGTTCATGGGTGCAGAGTTTTTACCAAAAGGGTTGACAATGCATTTTTTGGCATTGAGCTTGAGGCCATGGCTTTGACACCAGACATCTGTCTCAGTGAGGCCCTTTTGTAGGATGTCCACATCTTTTGGAGTTTTGATTATGGCTCCTAGTTTGCAGTCATCTGTGAAATTCATTAGCCAAAGACCTTCTGTGTTAGCCTGTACTTCAGAGAAGTAGATACCAAACAGGAGAGGAGCCAGGACTGAACCCTGTGGTACTCCACTTGTCACTGGTCTGAAGCTGGATTTGGAGTCTGCCACTTTCACAGTGTGGGTTCTGTCAGTGAGCCAGTTGGCAAGCCATCTTGTGACATAGGGATTTATACCTAGTTTAGTGAGTTTATCTATAATTCCAGAGTGGGGGATGGTGTTGAAAGCCTTGGCGATATCCAGATAGGCTGTGTGAACCACCTTACCCTCATCTACGGCTTTGGTGACCACTTCAAAGAAGTCTATCAGGTTTAGGAGACATGATCGGCCTTTTTCAAACCCGAACTGGGTTGTATAAGCTATTTAAGTACTCTTCCCACCCATTGTTTTCTATAGACCCTATTAAGTGCCCACCAGAAATACTGCCTCCTGCTCATTTTCTTAAAGCTCAGCAAAGCTTGCAGTTCTAGCCTGCATTCCAGAAGTGTTTCTCTTGTATCCAGTGCCATCCAAGCAAAGTTAAGCAGCTTTGCTAAGTCGCGCATTATTTTGAGTGATTGCTATTATTTTCTGCTTTCATGTGCGCATTTGCTCTTCCTCTCACTGGTATTCTCTTGAAAATTATCTTCAGCAAGTCATTTCCAGCTAGTTGGTCTAAGTGGTTTATGTTAGCATTGCACTTGTTTTTACATCAAGAGGATTGGGTTTATTTATCTTATGGCAGGCGGTGTTTTCCTGATGTACCGGAATTGGGAAATACACCAAAGGACTCGTTGTAGTAATTTTATTGGCCAGAGGTCTCATTATTGAGTTTTCTGTGCTGCTAAAAATGCTGCATGTTTGTGTGGGTTAGCAGTGAACATCTAGAAAACATTTTTTTTTTGTGTTGAACAGTCCATAAAACTGTAACCTGTTAAGCAGCAATATAATGCAAGTACCTTGTGTGATGACTAGCTTAGAGCAGCTAGTTGGGACTTGAGTGGCAATACATACAGATTTAGTAGAGTTCAGTACTGTGTAAACATTAAAGTTTGTAGAATTTAGTACTGTTTAGCTTAGTCTGCCCCAATAAAGTAACCTTATTAGTCTGCACCAAGAAAGCACCCTTAACATAGATGACCTAGACCACTGGCTGTACAAGCAGGGGCGATCTTAGCATTTTGGAGGCCCTCAGCAAATTTCAAGTTGGGGCCCCCCTAGGCACTTCCAGTGTAAAAATCACTCTGCCACTGCCACCCCTCCTAAGCAACCTTTTAGTTTATGCTGCAAGCTTTTAGGAGTAGTGCACACAGTCTAACCTGTAGCTACAATGCTCTTGTATTACAACAGGTCAGTGTACCACACTATGTTGGCCCATCTCACAAAGGGACATTCACAGTTACTGGCATTTATTTGCAACAATGATACATCACAACAACTCTATGTAACTGTCTGGACTTGGGTGAAATGGCACCCTGGGCCTACTGTTTCAGACCCTCCCCCACACACACATACCCTCCAGTCCTCCCATCTGTTTCCCCCATGTTGAGCTCCCCATACGATGCACATAACTTTTTTGTTTCCTTTTCTCACAGTTTGCCTTATTCTTCAGCTTTTTCAAAACACCATAACTTCCTATATGCTAAGACGTACATTGTTTTTTTCCTTTTTTCCCAACCTTTTCATCCAGCGATGGCATAAACAAAGATTATGATCAAAAGTAGAAATTCAGTGTTTCTTTTCAGCTTTAGTTTTCCTGGCATCCTTTCAACACACCTTTCCTAACCAACACAGCGCAGTAGTAATCATTTAGGAAACAGCACAAAAAAGACAGGATCCACAAAGTCATAGGGTTATAGATGCTCTGGGATGCACTTTAAAGCATTTTCCCAACCTTTTAATCCAATGGTTCAGTCTTAGTTTTATTTTTTGTCTTTCAAGGAAGGTATTAAGTTCTGCCCAAGGCTAAATGGTCAAAGATGACAAAATAGTAGCTCATAATAAGCTGACAAGCCAATTGCTGTGAAGATACACAGGTCTATCCCAGAATACTGCCTGCATCCCCAACCTCCCCCAGAAAAAGACAGTCACTGCCTATGGATCCCACTGGTGCTAGACTGGGATGAAATCAGAAGTACAAATTGCCACAGTCGTGTATTTCAAGAAACTGCTGACATACATATAAATATACATATCATGCCTCCTCACCCATAGCCACCAAAGACAGCCAACAGTATACATTCCTTGATGTATGATTGTAAAGAAAGTGAAAAAAAATAATGATTATAGCAATATATTCTACTTCCTTGCTCTTAGACAGCACACTGCCTCTACAGAAGTTGTAGTAACCTTTTTTGTATACCTGTGAGGTCTGTCAGAAAAGTAAAACAAACATTAACCACACCATCCTTAGGCCAAACATAAGCTATGCTGATCTCCTGAGCACACCTCTAAGGTTTTACAGTGATGAAAATTAAAGAAGTAATAACCACACAATCCCCAGCACCCCCCTCCCCCACATGTAAGCTAAAGTAGTTTTCTGTACACACACATCTAAGCATGGCTGGTTTTAGAATGGGTGTAGTTGAGAGCAGTAGTGGCCATTATCAGCTTTATCCTAACAGGGTCATCATACCACAGCCCTGTTCAGGTTAAAGAACATAATCATAAAATTAATATGTTTTTCTCCTCATTTTTCCCCAACCAGAAACAGCTTTTGTGAGGCCCCCCACACAGTCAAGGATGACTGAGAGCGTCCTGTATCCATTTATACAGTCTAGAGAGTATGGGCCACCAGAATCCTAGATCTAAGTGTCTGAATATTTTATAATATATTTTATGCCTTATTTTTGAAATATAATTACTTGTTAGCTGTATTTTATGCAACACTGATAATGCTACACCATATCAGTGACTGCTGTTTAGCAGTCATCAAACAGCAGCGGGGGTAAGTCGAGGAGCAATGCATGTATGTCACTGTCCCTGATTTCACAGACTTTCACTGATTTTGCTCATAACTTTGCTTTTGTAAAAAGTTTGATTTGCTGGTAAATCATTCAAAATTACAGTCGGTCAATAAATCCAGACATCAGAGTTTTATACTTATTGTTCAAAAAATGCATGTTGATGCAATAGCTGTTATTCTATTAACATTTTAATTGAATTAGAGTAATATTTAAAGTGTGTTCTTGATTTTGAGACTTTATTCTGCTATTATTTGTGGCACAGAGATGGATTCTTCAGCAAAGAAGTTGAGAGTTATAGTATCGGATTTTCTGCCAGCATTTATAAAACTCCTTGAAAGAGAAAACCATCCCTGAGGAAGGAATGCAGTGAGAATGGTCACTCTGGGCTATTGATCTCTCTAGTGCTTGTCTTGCTCGTGTCCTTTATCAGCTTTATCCTAAAAGGGTCATATCACAGCCATGTTTAGGTTAAAGACCATAATCGCAAAATTAATACATTTTTTAATCCTTAGTTTTCCCCAACAAGCAGCAGCTTTTGTGGGGCCCCAACACAGTCAAGGATGACTAAAGGACCCCCTGCAGCCACGGGTATTGCAGGTACCTAATGCTGGCTATGTTGTTAGTTTTAGTGGAAATAATGTCCACCAGTAGGGTTTGTGGCACTACATCAGTGGTAAAATATTTAATGGAATTGTGAAGCCTGTTACCTGATAAAATACTGCTACTACAATCAGAGATATTGTTGAATTTTAAAGGAGACACAAATAAGAGTTATTATCCACATGGTTTCTTAAGTATACAAGATAATGTACTAGATTTTGTTGGTTTGATAGACATGTTACAAAATATCAGGATAACATATCTTGCTGTGGTTGGGGGCCCCCAGCAACCATAGCGTTCGCTGGTGCCATGTGTCCAAGCTATGCCTCAGCAAGTCCAAAGGTACTCAGCAAAAAACCCTAACACCACACATACTGTCACTGTCAGTAGAGCCCCAAACACTAAGTCCATAAGTCAAGCAAATTGTAAGATATACTGATGCCCTACTAACCAGGCTGAATAGGAAAATAACTTAGTTGCTTACCTGGAGCCAGGATCTGCCAAATCACACACACACACACACACACACACACACACACACACACACACACACACACACACACACACACACACACACACACACACACACACACACACAAACAAGTCATTATGCCACAGGTACCAGTGTGGTTCCTTCTTCATCTGTGTAGGTGTAAATGACCTGGACTATATGAAGAGAGACATTATGGAGTTTTCAGACTGTGTCTCAGCTTGGTATAAGCCTAGCACTGAGCAGCATATTACTATCACTGAGGATGATGCAATGATACAATGTATCACTAAGGATGATGTCACAGTGCACTGAGCAGCATACTACTATCAGTGAGGATGATGCCACAATATGAGCAAAAGATGACTGATTTCAACAACTGGCTGTCTTTCTGATGTACTTCTTAGGGGATCCAATATTTGTCAGCGTGGGAGGACATGGTCAGCAGACTGCATTGGTTTGTCAAGGAAGGTTTGCACTTTTCCTGTCTAGGCTTTTGAATACTGGCTAAGGCTTTGTCTGCCCCCACAGTGCTTTTTTAGGCAATGGTAAATTAACAACCTATTGACATAGCAAAATCAACTCAACAGAACCTCATGCTGTTACTACTCAATGCCAGGAACCTAAAAAAAAGAATGTGTTCTTCCAAGCCCTCCTCACATATGTGAATATAGACATCTGTGCTGTTACTGAGACATGATCTAAAGCAGCAGAGAGTGCCACGACAGTGGAACATTTCAGTCCCTTCCACAGTTTTAGACCAGTAGCTGTACAGACAAGGCCTAAAGGTGGAAGTGTCTCAATATACATTAATACCAAGCATACCTCTAGGGTTGTCAGGCAGGTTGTCATGCTGGAGTTCCTCCACATGCAGATTGCCATAAACAAAATCCCATATCATATCCTATCCAGCTATAAGTCACCCACCAGGTCCCGAGAAGCTCACAATACATACTCAGACCTACTGGAGACACTTATTATATAACCTAACACCCTACTCATGGGAGAATATAATTACCCTTCTATAGATTGGGAATCCCACAGCCTCAGCTCTACAGGCACAGAGGTTCCTGGACTTCGTAAATACAAACACTCTTAACCAAATAGTGAATACACCCACTAGAGGCTTCAACATACTGGACCTTGTGCTTACAAATATGGGAGAACGCTGCCCTCCCCCAATATCTTGTCCTCCCTGATAAGGTCTGAGCATAAGGCTGTCTCCTTCAAAATCAACTCCATAATCTCAGTAAAACCAGTAACAGGAACTATTCATAAACAAACTACCTGTTAAGTGATGGTTTGTCAAAATTCAATGCCCCTCCAATCCCCTGAGAACACACCATTCTGTGCTGACTTTCTCTCAAACTCTGTACAACTATGTCATTGGCTGCACTAAGGCTGCTGTACCTAAGAGAAGTAAACCCAGAGCTAACTTTAGAAACAAACCATCCTGCTGGCATCCCAAATTCAACAGGATATACAGCAAAAAGAATAAAAATATGGCAAAACTCAGGAAGGGTAATTCCCATGGATAAAAACTTTCTCATCAAAGTAAATAGACAACTAAGAGGTCTAATTAGGTCAAGCAAAGCCAACCTTGAGGTTAAGACATCCTCCCAGGTGAAGGATAACCATAAGGCCTTCTACAGCTATATCAGAAACCTCAAGGGCAGGACACAGCATTGTGTTGAAGTGGTGATTAATGGTGCCACATTCACAGAGGCTGGTGATTATAACGAACCTGTTAGTGGACAAATTCAGTTCCAAGTTTACCCCCTCTCACTCTAACCATCCCTCGATAACCCCACAAACTCTAACTTGGAAGCATTTTCTGGGTGCACTCACTAAAGCAAAAGAACATGGCCTTAGTGGTCCTGATAACATTCACAATGCCTCCTGAATAGCATAAAAAAATACAACTTATTAGGGCCTATGAGTTTTACTAATGCACTGCTGCCGAAGACAGAGCCATTAATAATGTTTGTATCTCATACAAATGGCAGGTGACTAAATGGTATTGCACTGGGTCAATCCAGACTCACCCAGATGAGATATAGTTCTGAACTGTAACTGTAAAGGGTATATCCTGGATTTCCAGGATTTTGGTCATGTCACAGTGCTCAATGTCTTAGTTTAATTTCTCCATGTCTTTTTGGGTTTTTAATACCATGACTGGAATGGACCCCTTCCTAAGTCAGGGCATGATTAAAGATCATGAAATTAGTATTGTTTTAATCTTAGATGTTAGCCAAAAGTGCTCTTCACAGCACCCGCAGCACCCACAATGTGCTCAGAATTGACTGCTAATTCATATGGTGTTGCATGCATTGGTTGCATGTCTAAATGTGGCTGCAAACTCTTTTTTTCTGAGACCCATTGCTCCTACTACCATTGGAACTGTCTGCATATCCTTCTTCCACATTGCTGTCATTTCTGTCTGCAGTGTTTTCTAGTGCAGCCTCACAAGCAATTAAAATGTGATCACTTATTCTGCATACGCACTCACCTTCATTAAGTAATATATTTTAGACCATTGACAAAGCAAGGAAATTTAATGCCATCGTCCTGACTTACCTATGGGACAGGTATTCCAGATGGGCATCTAGAGACAAATCTCAGAGGGCTTTGAAACAATTAAAAGTCACATTGTTGAACAGACTGTCATTTTAAGCACCATCTTGCTATCACATGAGCATGTGAGATAGTATGACAATACTTTTGGAGTGAGGAATGATTGCTTTGAGAAGATAAAAATCTCCCTCGAGGGTGGATTTGGAATGTAAACCAAAATGAAGTGAGTATAGAGAAGTACTCAAAGATAGAGATGCCGTTAAGTTATGTTTGGAACAAACTGATCACTCGAGAGGTGACTTCAAAACCTTATTCATGGTCAGCTACTTGCATCCTAAGAGAACAGTGATATCAAGCTAGATGAATGGCTGGCTTATCTTAAATTGTATAAGGAAGTGAATATTCTTAAAGAAGCTGGGGATGGCAGTTTAGTGATTTTTCTTTTCTTGGCTAGAATGGCGTTTACAGACAAGAAAAAGATGCAGTCACCATTTTGAAACCAAAGAAAAACTCCACAGTTCGGTTTCTCAGGACAGATTTTTAATATGGTTGCATACTTTGGCATGGTATTTTCCAGTCCTGTATTAATACTTTTGATGGTAAGTTCTGAGAATTCCACACTCTTCGTGTGTGTGTGTGTGTGTGTGTGTGTGTGTGTGTGTGTGTGTGTGTGTGTGTGTGTGTGTTGGGGTTGCGGTTAATGCTTATATACAAGAAAGGAGACAAGCTCACATCAGCCAGTTACAAGTCTATAGTCCAATTAGACAACTCCTAATAGAGGAGGACTCGTAGGCTGATTTGGAAGAAGAAATGAGCATTCTAGCTCCATTGCAGTTTGGTTCTGTCCTGGTGCTTCAGTTATTAATCCATAAACATTTTGGATCCTCAGTGGATTAAGTATGCAAGAATAAGGAGTGGAAATCTTTGGTCTCTTTTTGTGGATTTCTCCTCTGCTTTGGAATTTATTAGCAGCACAAGAACACATTATTTGTGGCATGGTGAAGAAAAGGGGGGTTTAGAAAACATTTGCCAGGAGAAGAAAGTGACTATTACAAAACAGCAGTTGAGGCTGATTGTATTATTTAAGTTGTATATAAAGCACCTACTGGTGCCCTTTCATGGGGAGGATATTGCTTGTCTTGTGTACTCAAATAAGACGGTGAGGCTTGAGTGTTTGTTTAAGATGTTTATTACACACAAACACATCAGGATGCATGACTGGAAGATAAAACTTAAATGAACTAGCTAACTGAATGACTGCTACACACATACATGCTTTCACTCTGACTGCTTACACAAAATGGCACTCTGCTTGCACGTGCTCAGTATTTACATGCATGTGCCCACAAATTACTGTGGCTTTAAATGTACAACACACACACTATGATCTACATCCTGCCTCTTTGATAAATTTGTCATGCACATGAAAAATGCATACAAATTATATAAACACATATAAACAACAACAATCATGTCCAGGTTACTGTGAATCTAGGACTAGGTCTTGAGATACGACCTGACCTCATTATATAATAATCAGTACTGGGTTTAGCAACAGATATAGTTATTAGGGAATGCTCTTATTAGGAACTTCAGGGATATTTTCAGGAACAGGAATAAAAGATGAATTGTTCTCCGGAACATGAACATTCAATAGCATACTCTGAGAAGTAAAGTCTTCATTACAGACAAGATGCTATAACACTGGCTTGGACACTGGCAATAAATGTTTCCAATTTTGTCTAAATTCCACGCCTTGTGACTCAGTGATGTAGGATCTCAGTTTCTCACATAGATGTTTCACAAGTCCTACTCTATCAAAACCTTTTGCTACCTGCATCCTCACTCTCTCTCCTTCTTTCAATGGTTTAAGAGGTCTCTTGGTTTTGTCATAATGGAGTTTCTGTGACAAACACTTTTTCATGAGTTGGTATTTTACTGCTTTGTTGTTTTTAGCACTTGGAATCCACAAATTCTTACTGATTGGTAGTCTAGTTCTGGTTTGTCTTGGTATAAGTCTCCGAGCAGGTGAAACAAGATGATTGTCTCGAGGAATGTTTCTGAGATTAAGCAAATTGAGAAAAATATCACTATTGTCTCTTTTGGATTTCTCCAACAACTACTTCGCACTTTGAAATGCACATTCAGCTAAGCTGTTAGACTTTGGATACTCAGGACTACTAGTAACATGAACAAAGTCCCATGTCTCAGCAAATCTCTTGAACTATGACTTGTAAACTGTGCATCATTGTCAGAAATTACTTTGTGTGGACTACCATGGACAGAAAAATCTCTTCAACTTTATAATGACAGTATTGGAAGTTAGGTTAGGAAGTTGGTCAATCTCAAACCAATTTGAATAAGAGTCTACTAATACCAAATAATGTTGACCATTACATTTGAAAATATCTGCGGCTACTGTCGACCAAGGTAGTTCAGGAATCTGGTTTAGTGGAAGTGGTTCTTTTTGTTGATGTGGTTTAGTACTATTACAAATTGAGCAAGCTGAGATTTCCTTCTCAATATCTTTTGACATAGGAGGCTAAAATACTATTGCTCTCACCCTTCTTTTGGTAGCATCAGTTCCCAGGTGACCTCGATGCAAGATTTTAATGTATTCTTGTTGCAAGGATTTTGGAATTACCAGTTTTGGACCTTTCATGATGAGACCATCTTCCATCAAAATCTTGTCTCTATAAGGAAAATACTGCTGCATGTCTAGTGGTAAACAAAATTGTTTTGCTGGCCATCCTTGAATGATAAAATGGTTCAGTTCTGGAGAGTTGGATCTGAAGTTGTGTGATTTCTATGCTCATCAAGATGTGTGGAAGACAAATTTCTGACTTCCATGACTTCAAAATCAGCTTTCTCTTTGTCATGTCTGTCAGTGGTCTGTCTGGGCAATAGGTATAAAGTATCAGGAAGGTAAAGAAGTTTGCCTTTTCTGTAAACCATATTGAAATTATACTTTTGAAATGTTAACATCATGCATTGCAATCTAGCAGGAGCTGTGTGCATTGGTTTTCTCAAAATAGTAACTAGAGGTTGGTGGTCAGTCTCTACTTGGATAGGTCAACCATAAATATAATAATGGACCTTTGAACATGGAAACACTATTGCCAAAATCTCTTTTTTTGATTTGTGCATACTGCATCTCAGTTTGAGTTAGGGTTCTAGATGCATAGACTACTGGTCTGCTCTCTTGAAGAACCAAGACCATATTTTGAAGCATCATTGGTGTTGTTCCAACCAGGACCAAGTTCCATTTTGTGTGTCAGCTCTCATAGCAGTGCTGATAGATCACTTAAATCAGGATTGAACTTGCCTAAATAGTTGACCATGCTAAGGAAACATTGTAAGGATGTGGCATTGTCTGGAGCGGGCATCTCAAGAAAATGCATTTTGCTTGGACAGATCTGTTTGTAAGCCTGAAATGTTAAACAAATGACCTACATAAGTAACTTCATTCAGCCTGAACTTACATCTCTGAGGAATCAGTTTGGAGTCACTTCACGAGCACGATCTAGAACTTTCCTGAGGTTTCTATCATGTTCGATTCCACCATTGCCTCCGATAAGAATATCATGTACTATAACAGCACAGGGGTAGCTGGAGAAAATTTAGCTCCATCACACATTGGAAGACTTCAGTGGCAGAATTAGCATTCTCAAAAAATCTGTACCTTCTAAATCGTGTACAGAAAGTGGTTAGCAAAGAAGATTTTCGATCAAGCAAAATTTGCCAAAAATGAACATTTTGCATCTAAGACAGAAAAAAATAGTGGCATTTGGCATGAGAGCAGCAACTTCTTCAACTGCACGCATCAGATGATTAGGTAATTTGAGTACTTTTTTCAAATCTATTGGATCAAATCATATTCAAATGTCATCTGAGCTTTTCTTATGAGCTTCTACCATGGAGGATACCCATTCAGTTGGTTCTTCTACTGGACAAATTGCTACTAAATACACTATTCTGTCCAGCTCTGCTTTCACTTTGTCCTGCATTGCTACTTGAACTTTTCATGCTGGTCTGACAATGGGGGCTTACCCCATGGTCTAACTTCATGGAGTACACAAATGGGAGTTTGCCAAGCTCATCTTTGAAAATATCAGCATATTCAGAAAAAATATTCTGTGTGAAACATTCATTGTAACTCGTGCTTACATGGTGGACTTTCTTATGAAATGAAACCAGTCCCATTTTCAAAATGTCTTTGAGGCCTAACAATGACTGCACATGTATTTTGACTATGTAAAACTACAAGTCATGGCTGTCCCCAGCAGAATGGCATGAAAGCACTACTGAGCCTTCAGTTTGAATCTCTTCATCGCCATAAGCAAGAAGCTTTGTACACTTTGCCAAATCAAGTTTCTTACCAGCTTTTACTTTAGCAAACATTTCTGCTGACATAACATTGCACTTTGAACCAGTATGAACTTTGAGCTCTATGGGTCTCCCATTAATCAGAAGAGTACAAAATACTTCTCTCTATGCCAGCAAGTCTACTGCATTAACCTTCCCCTCAAGCACAGACACACCATCAACATAACAAGTAGGGTCGCCGCTTTCTGTTTAATCAACTTGCTACTTTGAATGCTTTCTCTTTATAAAAGAATGTGCCTCTTAAGATTTGCAAAGCTTTCTGAAATGATTCCACTTTTTACATCTGTGGCACTGCTGACCAAAAGCTAAACACTTCTGTCATTTGGGTTTGTGGTTTCCATCACAAATACGGCAATTAGCAATAAAGTCTGGTACTGCAGCTAACGTTGTTGGTTTATAGTTGGTATTAGAGTTGGAAGCAGCCACAAATCTTTTCAATTTATATTTGTTTCATCTTAGTTTCATGCACACTATCAACATTCGCACTGCTAGATACTGCAAGCACATTTTTCTCGTTCAAAAGCATGTTTGTGTGCTTTTCTTTGAGTTTATATATTTGACAAATCTCTATGGCTTTGCTTAACGTTAAATCACTGTCTCAAAGCAAAATCTTTCTCACTGCATCATTATTAACTCCACACACAAACCTGTCTTTTATCAACTCATCTCTCAGATTACCAAACAAATCTGCATGCTTTTGCCTTGTTTCTTAAGTCAGTTATATACTCTGCAAAAATTTCACCAGGCTTTTGATCTCTTGTGCAAAATATTTGCCTTTCCATTGTAATATTCGTTTGAGGGTTGCACAGTTCCCTAAATTTATGTTTTCTAAAGGCAAAAAACAAGAAGTAAAGATGCTAAAGATACACGTAAGCAAAACCTTGAAAAGAGCAGTGAAAAGATCTCCAAGGTCAACCAGTCTGTTATGAAATGTAAAAAATCTTTTAATGCAAAATGTTAGCGCTTTCAGGATACACCCTTCATCAGACGTATGCAGAATAATACAAGCTAAACATTTAGAAATATTTAAAATCTCAATGAACCAATGGAGAACCAGAATGATTAAATAACTAAATAAGAGGTTTATGCCTCTTAAGAACAGGTTTAAAAGGTACCACTCCATTAAGTCCTGGGCTTCTGTCAGCACCAAGCCTTATTATACATTGTACTACGCAATACTCAGTCTGGCTAGTAATATCACCCCCTCTAGGGTTGACCTTAACCAGTTGCAAGACCATAAAAGTAAAATAACATCTAGGATGTTTTTTAATGTGTTGAAAGAGGGCATTATGTATGTTGTCCAAGCGTATAGCTGATAAATGTTTCAGAATCCTATCTTTGAGTTTACAATTGGTCTTCCCTACATAAAATGCTGTATAACATGAGCACCTAACCAGATACACAATATTCACTGAGTTGGAGCTGGCTAATAGTTTTGGTTTATATACCCTGTTATCAATGGGATGAACAAATTCTTGTGTCCTAGATATATACTGACACACTTTACAGTGCTGACAGGGATAAGTACCTGTTCTGCCTGTATGCTGTTCATTTACCCTATTTTTATCACATAAAATGTTTCAGATTCCTATTCCTCTTAAAAATAAAGTTTGGTTCTTCACCTACAGATTCCTTAAGGGCATCATCTGTGTAAAATCCCCCAGTTCCCTCATATTACATCACAAATCCTCCTAATGTCTTTACTTTATCTCATGCACAAGTTCAGCCTGTTACTGACATACCAGAACTCAGAAATATTACATGCACACAGCCAAAGTTTGGGTACGAGCAAAGTAATTCACTAAAGCAAATTTTGTGTTATAAGGAGCAGCCAAAGAATTATTTTACATTTCAGAGTGTGCAAATGGGTACATATAAGTGCAATGAATGTATTTATTCTAATTATATTTATTGTAAAAACATTCAAGCACCCTTATTTGGAGTCTGAATTTATTTTGAATGCCTATGGTAATTGTAACACTCAGAATGTAATCTATATAGCATTGTGTAATTCATGTAACTGTTACTATGTAGGCATGACAAACCATAAGTTTAAAGAATGTATAGGTAACCACCTCTCTGATATTAGGTGTACAAATTATACAAATGCCCTATTTAGACACGTAGATGAAAAGGGTGAAGCTCATGCCTTTAAATTTGCCATTTTGAAGGTTATGTATTTTCCTCTGCGTGGAGGAAATTTAAAACTGTCCACAGAATATGAGGAGGTGAAATGGATAATTAGGCTAAAAGCTTATTCACCCCCACATCTAAATGGTACATTTTATTTAAGGCCATTACTGAAAAAAAATACATGCACAAATTTAATGTTTTAATAAATTTTGTAGACATACAGCTGCTTAAATTTTTATATAAAATATTTTTTAAGCAAAAGTTTTTTCAAGCAGATGCTTTTACTTTAATTGTTAATTAGTATTTTATTGAATATTTATTTCTTGTTTTAAATAAACTTTCTTACTGGTTAAAAGTATTTTATTGAATGCTATCATGTGATTAGTTTGATTATTTAAACAGTTTGTAGTCTTTTTGTATGTGATGCCCGAGGGAGCCTTTTTGGTGAAGGATATTCTTGCCTGTTATTAAAGAGACTATTCAACTGTGGTTTCAGCAGTCCTTTATTTCTTCCCATATTGTAACCAGATAATCCATATGGTCTACAAACTATTAATTTGTTATATTCTATCTATATCACTTTCTGTATTTCTGTCTGTATTGTTTAAAATGTCTTACCCCTTGCACAACCTCTTAAGCAACTATTAATGTAAAATAATACTCACACTGCATGTATGTAGCGAATAATAATGATCTAACTTCCTCTGCTCATAAATTGTATCTCACTGTGGAGCTTTTCTCTCCGGCTCTCCACTGAAAATGGGCCACTAAGCCCAGTCAGACAACAAATGTAAAATAAATAAATAAAATACGTACTGCATATATAGGATTTCTGTTGTAGTTTGGGTATTTGCTGAAACTATTGTACCAGATAAACATAAAAGTCTAAAACTCGTACTGAGATGATGACAGAAAAAAGAAAAATATTATATGTTTATTGTTTTGCATACCTTGTAATTTTATTGAATACATTTCTTATTCATATCAAGACTATTGTACAGGAATCCAAAAGTGGATACATTTTGCCTAATTGTTTATTTTTGATTAAAGTACAACTGGAAGAAAGACCTATTGTTTTATTACAAAAACAATGATTAACTGGAGTTATTTGGCTTTATGTACTTCTGTTGGAATGCAAGGTGAGATTATTAGGATTAGTTTTATTAGACTGACTGTCTTCTAATGGTCACATTTCATACCACTCAGACCCAGATTGTCAGAGATAAAACAATCAAAAGACAATTCAACAGTTTAAATGCGACAAGGAAATCCAAGTGAATCGATGTACTGTTTTGGGAGAATGTACAAATGCATGGGAACTTAGAAGGACTCAAAATACCTCACATGTACTCTAACCAGATGTCCTGAAAGAGACTCTAAATTCCTGTCAGGAAAGAAACTGACAGGTGCTAATTCTGGGTGGTTTAATTTGCAAAGACAAGCAAGAAGATGTGCAAGTTTCTCATTTCACTGTTACAAGAGTTAATTTGATTGCATTCTAATAGCACATACGGACTTTTTTAAGGTGCTTTACAGCAGAAACATAAAATGGGGTAATTTGTGGACTAAATTCTTAAAACATCTGCCACATGCACCCCTGACTTACACTGTTATCTGGAGTCTGAAAGCTGAGTTCCTGTTCCTGCTTTATAGCTACAACCTTTGATATAAATCTAAGTTACCTGATGTTCAATTCCTAATTTTAAAGTAGCTTCTTGTGCTGTTTGGTTGTGCAGCTGTTTAGCTCTCTGGTTGTCACTTCAAATTCTGATGACTAGGAGGTTAGTTAACTGAAGAGTGTGGTAGGCTTACACACTTGGCAAATAATTATTGTTCCCCCCCCCCACTCAACAGTTGACATTCAGCTGCCACCAACTCCTCTTCTGTTTCACTGTGTCTGCTAAGTTCGCCTTATCATCTCCTGGACTCAACCTGATCTACATCTAGAGCTAGTGAGCTTGAGGACACTGGCGCAGCATTATACCTGTTGCCAGGGTGTGTCCTAATCTCCTCCCCTCAGCAACCCTGCAAGCTCTGTATGCTGCTGCATTTGTACATGCATGCACACTTCTGCAGATCTGCAACCTCTGACTTAGTGGTACACCTGATTGTGAAACACTGTTTGCTAGGTTCATGGTTCGGCTATATTTCAGCGAGCCTAGATTTTCTTCCTGCATCAGGATGGATGAGCCAACATGACCACTCACTCCCACTCTTCTCCCCTATTATGCACCCCAATGTTGCCTGTGTGGCTACTTAAACATGAGTTGTCTGGGTCATAGTAAGGGCTTCACCTCTCTATGCCCTGGATCCCTGACTCTCTTCATTTATTTTATGTTCAATGTGCAGTAACCGTGGGATTATTCTTCTGTATTTTACCTGATCATATTAAAGGTATTGGCAATGGAAAATTCTAGTCCAAGTCATATTTGTATGTCAGTTGTATCTAGTATTGATTGACTTTTATGTACCTACAATGTTATTTTATATTAGAAGCATAGATAAAATGGTTACAAAATGTCAAATCAGCGCCATAGGCATATACAAAAGCTTTTCTAGGTAAAAATATTTTTAGTCTGAAATTAAATTGTTCCTTGGTAAAAATTTCTGTTGTGATGTCCCTCCCTTAAGTGCATAGTAAGGGAGAAATAACTCAACAGGACTTTTTTCCCTGTCTAACCCATTGGATAGCAAATTGGCTCACAAATATAAACCAGGACATAAAGATGTGTGCCTCTACCTCCTCCAAAAGACCTGCCATTAGTTGCGTACCCAAGGGTTTAGGGTTTAGACCTTCAACACTCCTCTTTGATATGTTCTTCTCAGAGGTCAATGCAAATGTTAAGGGTTTATGGCTAACCAGGTTAACAGGTGACTGTAAACTTGATGCCATCAAATTCCTTAGAAATTCAAATGTGCAAGATATGGAATGAAATGAAGTAATTGAAACAAAATTAAGAAAAGTTTATAAACCCAGGCTAAGATGTAGTACTGAACTTCTGGCTAAAAATATTAACATCTTTACACAAAGATTTAGCCCTGAGTAAGAACTACTTATATGTGCACCCTGAACAGACACCATCCTGGTTAACAACAGGAAAAGCGATATTCCTGCTTAAGAGTGATCTTGTAAAAACTACGGAAAAATAACTTGCCTTCCAACGATGTATAAACTATATACTGGAACTGATGCCGACAGTGAATATAGTCATTTAGAGGAAAACTCAATCATGGCAATAGAACAGAAGAGCAGCAAAAGAAAGTCATATGGAACAAAGGATCATTTGTTATTAAATAAAGTCATAATGAATTGTAAAAGGGGGAAGAATCTAAGTATGAAATGGACAGATTACAAAAAAGCATTTGATTGCATCCCAAATTCATGGATAAAGGATTAATCCACGTTGATTATAAAATTTCCAAATTCAAAAACAAATTTTAACAGAAACTTTACATCAAGAAATACAGCACACTGTTACAAATATTTCACACTTTTATAAATTATTTACAGAACAAAGGTTTGACTTTTTCAAGGTGTCCAAGAGTTTTTGTAAGCCATAGATATAATTGTCTAATGGAGAAAGCCAATGAATATGAGTGCTCACAAATGTATATGATGCACCCACATTGACAAATTATATTAAAGTGACCATGAAACAGTCACTAAACACTTTGCAGCTAACCCATGAAAGAGGACAAATTATTATCCCAGGGAAGAAAATTCAAAGGGGGATATTCCAGAGTGACTCTGGCACATCTGCTCTTTTGTCTTACCCTTAACTCATTACTTGCCTACTTAACAGATTTTTTTGTGGATGATTCAAAACTGTATAGCTCATCAAATGAGGAGCTGAAAGCACAACTAAAAGTTGTCAAAAATTTCTCAGATGATATAAAAATGTCATTTGGTCTTGGTAAATGTGCAAACGTTATTTTTAAAGCAGGAAGACTGCAGCACCAAGAAAACATTAGTCTGGGAGAGGAATGTGATATAAAGAAACTTGAGCAGGAGGGATTGTATAAATATTTAGGAATTAATGAAGGAATGATAATTAAAAATTAACAAATGTGAACAAAACTTCGTATTGAATATTTTAGAAGACTAAAATTAATACTGAAAACAGCCCTGACATCTGGGAACAAAGTCCAAGCTATAAACCAATCTGCTCTTCCTGTTCTAACTTACAGTTTTGGGGTGACTGACTGTCCCCAAAAGGTATTGGATCAGTGAAAAATGTTTCATGCTTATCAATAATATATAATTATAATAATCAGGCCTAAAGCAGTTGCCATATGCTGACTGTTTAAAAAAACTCCAGCTATACTCTATGGCATATCGTTTACTCAGAGGTGATCTCTGCTTAACATACAAGGCCATGTCAAACCCTGAGCTGTTGGACATGCTCCACTTAAAGAAATCCCAATCCCTCAGAGCCACACGCTCCAGGAATCTAAACCTTGTCATCACAATGAACAAAACATGCTGGAGGGATAGGTTTCTGACCCAGAGACCCCCCATACTCTGGAATAGACTGCCCATACATGTCATGCAGAGCGCCTCCTTGGCCCTCTTCAAAAGGGACCTTGACAATTGGATGGGAGATAGGAAATTCACCCTGGGAATCATGTCAGTCACCCTACTAGACAGGGGTCCAGGGAAGTAAATATTGTGGGAAGAAATATCCAGGGAATTGTTATGGCTAGGCTTGCATAGGCCCTAGAGCCGATAGCCTAGTACCAACCTATGAACCTATAAAAATCAGTGCATACCAAGTTTACAGATTTCTTGTTCTGAAGGAGGTACTGGCTTCCTCAAATTGATTACATGTATAGATCTGCAATCATAGAACTGCATACAAATCTTCTGACCTCACCAGAACCAAACATAGTAAAAGTTTTAAAACATGAGAACAAGTCTAAGATGACTTCCCTGCATAGTTTATCAGAAGCATATTGGTGTCAAGCAGGAATGGAAATCAAACCAGAAGTAGACAAAAATCAGGCAGCTAGTGAATGTGCCAAAAACCAAAAACAATATAAGGAGAAGGATCAGATGAGAAGGCAAGTAATGTGGAAAAGGCATAAATATAGTTGTGAGTACAGAAAACTCCTGACACAATGTCATGTCAATCAAGACCTGACACAGGAATGGTTAAGAAGAGATGAATTAAACCCAAAGATAAAAGGTTAATATTGGCAGCCCAGGATAGTGGACAATGTACACATTGGTTTACAAAGTCCATTGAACATGTGGGAGAGACCGCCAAATACTGGTTCTGTAAAACAGAACTGGAAACAGTTGCACATTTTGCTGCTGGGTGTGATACACTAATGGCTGAGGGCCTGTATACTGAAAGGCATAATAATATGGCAAGACTGTTGCATTGGGGATTGTACAAACATTACAATGTTGAAGTAGCTGAGAAGCATTGGAAATGAGCCACAAAACACTACAGAGAATGAAGTTCATATTATATGGGATCACCCATTACCAATAGTTCAAACAATTGATGCTAGAAATCCAAATATAGTAGTCCATGAAAAGGAGACAAAAGTAGCATTGATCGCTGAAATTACTGCACCCAGTGATTACAGTGTGGTACATACAGTAATGCACAGTCACAAAATACCATAATTTGCAGGCAGAAATGAGGGCAATGTGGAAGAAGGATACCCAGACAGTTCCAATAGTAGTAAGAGCAATGGGTCTTATAAATAATCTACAGTCATATTTAGATATGCTGTTGATGCATGTAATTCAGTATGAATGACAGAAGAAGTAAATTCTGGGCACATTGTGGGTGCTGCGAAGAGCACTTTTAGCTAGCATCAAACATTGAAACAATATTAATTTCACAAACTTTAATCATAATTTGATTTAGGAATGGGGTACATCCTTGTCATGGTATTAGAAACCCAAAATAGTTTTCAGAAATTAAACTGAGATTGCAATGTGTTACATCATGTGTCTAGCAGAAATTAGCTAAAGTAGAATCTGTGTTTATATTCACTTATTTAATCACAATCAGAGATGAGGTGTGGAAAGGCAGAAATGCATTCGACCACCACAATACAACACTAATCACGAGACACATAACTCTCCTAAACAGTATGCTACTCAACCAAAGCCCATAAGGCAAAACAGCATGCCCAGCACACTAGTCACAGGTGACTCGATAGTGAGGCACACTGATGTCCCACTCAATAGGTTGAATAAGGAGAAAGGAGCAGTCAGCTAACTGTCAGGTGCCAGGATCCACCACATAATGCACCACTCAGGTCCCTCAACAACAGGTACAAATATGATTCTGTCAATATACATATGGGTGTGAATGACCTGAGACATACCTCCTTGGACTATATGAAAGGAGACATAGAGGAGCTCTTGGATTATGCAGCCCAGGTGGGTATGACCCTAGCCATGAGCAGCATCCTACCATCACCCAGAATTATACTATAGTATATGCAGAAAATGATGATTTCAACAATTGGCTACGTTTCTGGTGTCATTCTTAAGAGATCAAGTATCTGTCTGCCTGGGATGACATGATTGACAGACCTCGATGTTCCAAAGACCAAATTACCACAATAACAGCTACAAATAAATGCAATCTGAGGGTCATGCAGCTCAATGCTAGAAGTCTAAATCTCAAAATGCACTCACTGGAAGCACTCCTTAAAATGGAGAACATCGACATTTGTGCTGTAACAAAGACCTGGTTCAATGCAGCAAAAGTACCCCTGCACTACCAGGCTATAGCTCATTCCACACCATTCGGCCCCAGAACTTGGACCGAAGCTCCAAAGGTGGTGGTGTTTCCATATTCATAAAGGATGTGCACACCTCCAGACTGGTAGCCCAACATAATGCATCAGAGATACTTCAGGTGCAGCTAACATTGGGTAAGACAGCGATTCAGGTCGGAGCCTACTATAGGTCCCCAACCATGTCTCAAGACTCATACTCCATGTTTCTAAGCACCCTGGAGAATATTAGGGTCCAACCTAACATTCTCATACTGGGTGACTTCAACTACCCCTCCATTAACTGGGAAAACTACTCATGTACCAATACACTTGCCCGACGTTTCCTGAAATTCATTAAATCTAATGCCCTGGACCAGCTAATTTTTACCCCTACTAGAGGTAGCAACATCCTTGACCTGGTCATTACTAACATTAGTGACCATTGCTCTACACCAATAGTCAACTCCTCCCTGGTTAGATCCGACCACAAACTAATCACCTTGGAAATCCACACTTCTCCCGCAAAGGTAACCACCATGAAAAACTTCTCCAAAGCTAACTTTGGGCTCCTAAAAACAGGGGTGGCTAACTTCACGGCACCCATGCAAATGGAGAATAGTTGCATGACCGCTGAATCGTACACCAGTGCACTGTACGAACACGTATACAAATGCATGGATCTGGCCATACCCAATAGAACCAAGACGCGCTCCTCCAAAAAAAGGAAGACAATCTGGTGATCCCCTGCCATAAACAAACTCTACAACAGAAGAAGGAAACTGATGTGGAATAAGGTGAAGTCCCAAGACTGGAAAAGCACCCTTATTAACCTCAACAAAAAGTTGAGATCTCTCATCAAATTCTCTAAAGCTAGCTATGAAAACATAATTGCAGCAGATAGTAAAGACAACCACAAGGCCTTCTATAGTTATGTAAAGAATCTCCACGGCAATGCCCAGATTTGCTCTGAGCTTCTGCACAATGGTACCTCCTATACCAAGCCAGCAGATATAGCCAATATACTGGCCAACAGATTCAGTGCCAATTTTACCACTCTGCCCCCCAAAAGGACCAATCACAATACCAGTAGATTGCCTGGCACCCATTATTACTGCTGCACAGGTTAAAACAGCACTGTCCAAGGCCAAGAATACAGCTTCTATGGGTCCTGACAATATCCCTGGCTGTGTTCTACATGAACTACAGAGTGAACTGGCACCTCACCTGTGTGCCTGGTTCAGTCACAGCCTCACCTCAGGCTTTGTCCCTACTGAATGGTGCACTGCTACAGTTATCCCTCTCCACAAAGTAGGAGTGACTACAGACCCTGGGATCTATCGCCCCATTAGCCTGACAAGTCTGATATGCAAAGCTATGGAATGCATCACCATGGACCTAATAAACAAGGATACAAGGAATCTCCAAACTCTGGATCCCATGCAGTTTGGTTTTGTGAAGGGTAGATCATGCCTGCTCAACTTGGTCGACTTCTTTGAGTCAGTCACCAGAGCTGTGGATGAAGGCAAGGTGGTTAATACAGCCTACCTTGATCTGGCCAAGGCCTTTGATACCATTCTCCACTCAGGAATCATAGAAAACTCACTAAGCTAGGCATCAATCCCTATATCACTAGGTGGATTGCAAACTGGCTCACAGATAGAACCCACAGTGTGAAAGTAGTTGACTCCAAGTCAGACTGCTGACCAGTCATGAGTGGAGTCCCACAGGGATCAGTCTTGGGTCCTCTCCTGTTTGGTATCTACTTCTCAGATGTTCAGTCCAACACGAGGGGACTCTGGCTGACAAAGTTCCAAGTGATGTTGACATCCTACATAAAGGCCTCCCTGAGACCAATGACTGGTGTCAGAACCATGGCTTTAAGCTCAATGCCAAAAATGTGTCATCATCCCATTTGGGAAAAACCCAGTTCCCATGAATTACCACATTGATGCTAGTCCACTGAAAACATAAGGCATTATAACAGATCTGGGAACACAGGTTGATAGCAACTTTTCCTTTGACCACCACATTGCCACTGTGGTTAGAAAGTCCTTCTATGTGGCACATCTCATTACTAAGGGTTTTGCATCCACGAAGAAAGAGGTCATTGTCTCCCTCTGCTCTTCCCTCATTAGGTTAATCATTGAGTACAATGCCAAATTTGGCATGTACCTCACTAGACACCTGCAACAACTGGAGAAGCCACAAAAATACCTCACAAAAATGATCCTAGGCCTTAAACACTTGTCCTGTATGGACCTCCAACTATTCTCTGTCTCATATCGCCTACTTAGAGGCGATCTCTGCTTGACTTACAAAGCCATGTCTGACCCAGCTCTGTTAGAAATTCTACATCGAAAGAAATCCCAACCCCTCCACACCACATGCTCCAGAGACCTCAACCTCATTACCACAATCAAGAGAACATGCTGAAGGGACAGATTCATAACCAGAGATTGCCCATGCTATGGAATAGATTTTCCATTCATGCCAAACAGAGCACCTCACTGGCCCTCTTCAAGAAAAATCTTGATGAGTGGATGGGAAATAGAAAATTCACCCCAGGGATCACTCCAGTGACTCTACTCGACAGAGGCACTGGGAACTAAGGTTGGGTGGCATGATGCCAGGATAATCCTATGGGCTAGGCTTGTAAAGGCTCCAGGGCCATTAGCCTAGTACACACCTCTGAACCTATGAATCTATGAAAGACATCATTTGCCAGTATATCTGTCTTTGGGCACATAAGTGGGGTACAGTAATCTGTTGTATGCATTTGACAGTAATGAGCTGATGTAGATTACTGTGGCTGTTTGTTCATTCAAGGGCTTCTCTTAATAGATCTTTTATTTCTTCATTTGATCACAGTCAGACTTCTGACATGTATACAGCCAGTATGGCTATATTTGTGTGTTTTTGTGTGAAAACATATGTATGTGTGGGGAGTGATATGGGTTGCATTGTACATGTCTAACAGCAATAAGATGAAATATATTACTGTTTATACATTTGTTTAATCATTTGATCAGTCAGACATATGAGCTGTCTATAGTCAATGTAGCTGTAAATGGTAGGGACATCTGTGTGGTGGGTAGTGTAAAGGAGTACACTGTGTGTCTCTGACAGAAATGAGCTTAAATATATTACTATGCTGTTTGTTTATTTATTCATTTATTCAACCCTCTGAGGAGTACAGCCAAAGTGGCTGCAAATGGCAGGCTAATTTCTCTGTTCGTATGTTTGTTTGTGCATGCGTGGAAGAATTATAATGGGTTATATATATCCAGCAATACACTGGAATATTTTTACTGTAGCTATTTATTTTAATTTGATCAAACTCAGACATCTGCTATATACAGTCAAACTGACTAATTGGTGAGCACTGTGTATGAAGTAATGCATACATTTGCAAGGTGTTGTAAAGGATTGCATGAACTATATTTGTTTTGGCTACTTATGTATTTTTTCATTCATTTTATCAAATGTTGGGCTCTATGGTGTGTACAATCAATAGAGTAAATAATTGGTGGTTGAATCTCTCTCTCTCACTGTCTCTGTGCATGTGTGTGTTTGAGGGGCTCCAGTGAGCTGCATTAAGTGAGTCTGACAGCCACAAGCTGAAACACAATATTTTGGCCATTATTATTGTATTTATTCATTCATTTTGTCAGTCAGACATACAAAGTATACAAGGTCAATTAATTGGTTGTGATTGTTGAGCACGGAGGCAATATGTGGACAAAATTAACTGACCCCTGCTATAATCACAGTTAAATAGTCATTGAGCTGTATTGGCAGTCCTTATGTGTGCTTTAATAAAACAAGCTTAAGTGCATTACTGTGACAATTACTAGCAGTACTTTTCATTTGACTGGAATAAAACATCTCTGGTGTATACTTTTAATAAAGTGATTATACTGACTGGGTTTTGAGGCAGTCTGTGGATGGATGAAAGTGACTGACTCTAGCTGTTGATTAGTTAAAAAGTAATTTACCTGCCATAACACAGGCCCACTACATTCAGTTAATCCCACTCTTTCATTTGCTTCTTGCAGCTCCTCACCCATGCTTTCAAGTCGCTAGACACCATTTTAAAGGCCCTTTGCCCCCTTTCACTTGTCTTCCTTTCCTGACTTGGAAATTAATAAATGTGATCATATTTCTGATTTGCAACTGTTTCATTTCCAGTTTTAACAATGACAGCTTATAAAATGTTACTGGCTGATATAGTCAGTGTGATGATGTGAGGTAGTGCCAGCTATGCCAGAGAGAGTATGGCAGTGCATGTGTAACATATGCTAGCATAACTAGCTGGATTTTTGTAAAGAATTTTATGTCATCCGAATATCAAACTGCTGTTTACACATACTTGTGTTAAAAATGAATTTGTAAACTTGCTTGTGTTAAAAATGTATCAAGAGTGGGTCCTACTGGACAGAAAAGAAATACACATGTATGTCAGACTGTATTGTAACTGATGAAATGTATATGTGTTAACAGAGGATGCTGGAAGGGATGGGCTTAGGCTCAGCCAACTTTAGAAAAATAGCCTGACATTAAATAACTTGGCTTAGGTCATAAAGATATCTCACATACCTGAATGCAGCCAGAGATGCAAATCCTGGGCTGGTGTCCTGCTCTTATTGTCTATAGTGGTGAACTAATTACTACAATGGGATGCCAGAGAATGCCTGGCTAGTCTCTGCAGAAGGTTGAAAGGGTTGGAATTGTTTTACAGTCTCCAGATGAACCTTAGCAAAGCTCTAGCTGTGAATTGTGACACATTTTCACCATATTCTAGCTTAAGTTTCTAGTGATGGGGTAATGTGAGAACCACAGAGTCAGGTGACCAGATGTGATGTCATTTTGTACCCAGCACTGAAATTGTATTTAGATACTAGTAAGAGATGTGAAAGTGTCACTCGGCACTCTGTTATTGGAAATGACAAAAAAACAAAATAAGGTAGCTGGCTGGTGACAGTGAATCTAACTTATAATCTGGGTGTATGTGGCTGGAGGTGGCATAGCTGATAAATCTGTGCCAGCCTTTCCCAGGTGTGTGTGTATGTGTGTATGTGTGTGTGTGAAAATCAAATCTCAAACAGTGTGTGTGTCAGCTACTTTGAAGAGGGACAGAGAACACTGATTTCTATAGAGGGAAAGATGGAGTCTTATTTGGGGCTTGGACAGAAAAACCCAGCCCCAGAACTGGAGTCTGCTCCCTGTGCTCCCTGTGTGCTATTAAGGGAAGCCATGCTTGGTGCAGTGAGCTACATCTAAATATACTGTGTGTATCCACTTTTGTTCTAAGTGAATGTTCCCCACCGGTGTCAATGGTGAGGACTGAGGCTCCTTGATTACTGCCCCAGAGGATGGACATCACAGTCGCAATGCGATATCCCAACATTTCTTAAAAAAGGCAGTCTGAAACCACTGGCCTTTATCTTCATGCATCCTTTTATACTTGTCAGAAAAGCCATGGCTTCTAACTTATCTTTAACTTGTCCAAATCTTGTTAGTTGAAAAACAGCCTGAATCATTTCACTCCCAGCAGATGGAACCCCCACCACACTTAGTTATTATCTGTATTAGCCCTAAACAGATTACATTCTTAAAATTGTTTTACAAGCATTACGATTTAGTAGTAACTGTTACCTCATACATAGCTTGCAACATGATTTATACTCACCTTACAACATTAAATCAGCCCTCTACCAAGCAGCTGATCACATTTTTACAAACAAGGCTAATGTAGCACTTGGGAAATGGAAGGAGGAGGCAGTTTTACAAACCAGGTACATGGATTCTATCAAATGCTGTCAATTTTATAGAGCCCATTTTTATCATATGGGAAGGAGATGACTCCACCGTGAAAGACTTTTTGTGACTTCTTTAATCATTCCACTATCTTCCTAAAATTATTGTGTGATTCCAGCAAAACAGCAGTTAACCCTAACTAGAGATCTGGAGAAGGGTCCTCTAACTAACAATCTCTTTAGGAAATCCATTTGAATGAACATGCTGCTACACTATAACAACATGCACCTTCAAATCACAAAAAAAGAATGTTGTGAAATACCAGGGAATGAGGATTGCAAGAGTTTTGAAAGAATTTAAAGATTTTTCCGCCAATCTTACTTACAAAGGGCAATTCTTGTCAAGGGCTGCAGGGAAAAAATGCTTCACAACATCCTGGAACCAATTAAAACTGTAAAGCAACTAAGTGACCCAAGCTTAAATGAGCCCCAGGTAGGACTACAAGGGAGTTTTTACATAGATATACTGGCTAAACTGATGAAAAGAGAGAAAGGAGCATGACCTTAACGTTAACTACTGACAGCAAAAAAATACATAAAACATAATTACAGACAACTGGATCATCATTTCCAAGATTAAACAGCTGGAAAATAAATACTTGAACTCAGGCCCTCTTTTGTGTTTAGAAGAGCAAGTAATGTGAGATACTGAGTGTTTGTGTATGTGTGACAAAACCATCAATGAAAACGCTGGGACCTTAAAATGTGGGCCATACTACTGTACCTTTTGTGAATATCTGAGTAACCTTGACCATTTCTATTACCCCAACTCCAGCAAGAGTTACTGGAGTCACAAGAGGTGTTTGTAGTGGTCAGTTTGCCATATACATGGCTCTTGCAGATGTTTCTATGTGGGCAGTACTATTAAAGGTCACAATGGATCATCGCTTATCAGAAATTAGTCTTAAAGGGCTAAAAAATCCACAGGTGAGCATCACCTCAAAAACCTTGGACATGAAAGATTCAGTTTTTCTGTACTGGATAAACTAGGGATGGTGCTCCACTGGGTTATCAAACTAAATGCTTGCAAACCACCTGCACTCAGTACTTGCACTACTGCTAAAAGAGTTTTAATACTAAAAAAGCTAAATCAGTCTGTTTTATTGAAAACAAAATTAATTGGTCTAGAAATCTACAAAACGTCTGATAAAAAAGGTGGAAACCTAAGCACTTACACTGCTATATTGACTTCTCGGATGGGTCTGAAAAAGCTATATGGCAAAAGCATTTTAAAGTGTTAAAATGTTAAGGAATCCTTTGTATTTCAAGTAAGAAAATGATTCTGTTTAAACAAGGAAAAAATAATTATCTCCCTTGAACTGGCTGAGTCGCTGTTGGACTTAATCTTGAATATGTTTAACTGATATTGATAGGGGAGGATTAGACAATGTGGATACCCCACCCCATTGGTAGACATTTGGTCATATTCAAATGAGGTGTTTTCCTCTGCCAATCAAAATACACCACCATTTTGACATATTCAAATTAGCTGACTAAATAAAACAGTTTTTTTCTAAAAAAACTGCAACAGTTGCGTTATTCGTCTGGAGAGGAACAGTAGATATGCCATCTACTCTCAGCTGTGGATTAGATTTACTTGTATCCCATTCGAAGTCTTGTTATGTCAAATGTGTCTGACCAAACTGTAGAAAGAAGGCAAAATAAGTGATAACTTACTGTCCCCCGATTTTGATACTGGATAACATCAATTGTCTGTTTTTGAAGAAATCTTACTGTGCGGATCTCTGATACCAGTTGTTTTGAAGTTATGCCGCAGAGTGATGCATACATGAAGACCATCTGGAAAAAGAGAAAATTGAAATTGCTTACCCAAAGTCTCATGTAGTAACTGGTCATTGATGCTGAAACTGAAGTCTTATGCAAAACCTATACTGGATACCAAATGCCTGCCAGTGAAAGAACATGTAATGCAGCTGAATTGTCTTGAACTCTGCTAGTAGGTTTGACTTAAAAATAATATAGCAACATTCAGAAGTGATCTTTTTTATTTGTACAATAGAATGTGTTAGTGCTGATTTTAAAATCCTGTTTTCTGCTGTGATCATTTTGCATCTGAAACTGTTGTAGATGACCCTCGCCCTCCCTGGCTGAGAGAAAGGACTACTGTTGTTTCCGGATTGAATTACTATTGATCATGCCTTAACTTTGACTTGTTTACTCCAGTGGACAGCATTAAACTTGTATTTGTGTATACCATCACACTCTGTTATGCTGGACTATGATATGAAAACTTGTCTTGAGCTCTCCTACCACGCTTGACTTGGAAAGCACTCCCATAAACAATTGAGAAATAACCTTATCAGATATTTTATAGATTAGTGTGTGCTAATGGTGATTAAAAGCTCTATTTTGTGTTGTGGTCACTTTTAATTTCAATCAGGCCTAGATGTTTGATCCTCAGAGATAAACGGAGCCACTGCTATTTTTTCTGGCTTGGTTGCGTAATAGTCTTAATTTTATTTAACAGCACCGTAAAAAAGTAATAAACATAAAAGAAAAAACAAAATTAATTAAGTAAATAGAACCAATAGGAAAAGTATTTATTCTCCTGGTACTCTGTCCTTTCTCCATCAAGGGAAGGTGAAAGGCCAAGGAGCCAGGAGAATAAATACTTTTGCTATTGGTTCTATTGGATTCATTAGTTTTTTTTTTTTTTTTATGTTAACTTTATTTGTCTGTGTGCTCCTATAATCTGCCTTTGTGGATGCTGTCACTCTGTTCTACTAGGTTATAACACAACAAACTTGCCTTGATAAACAGTTTCACAACATCTGAGGAAAACATCAGGGAAGTGCTGCTGTTAATGCAGCATTTTTTCAGAATATACAACACAGTAATGAAGTGCATATGACAGCAACAGATACTCTGCTTCTTACCTGTCCTACCTTACCCATCGTCTGTTCACTAGAGTTGTCCACACTAGTGCTTGCCTGTGCCTGGTTCACTGTGGCAGCAGTTTGTTACACATTCTGTCAGTGAGCATGGGTAGATTCAGCATTGTTAGATGTCTGATAGTTTACTACCCTGCAACATTGAATCTTTGCTATACCTGCTTTGTTTACTGCTCTGATAGTATCACACTTCTTGCTATATTACTCCTACTTTCTTCACAGTACTTATTGCAGCATCCAAGCCTATTGTTGCTGCCTTGAGTAATGTGGGGCATCTATGCTTATTATACTGCATTGATTAGAGGTATTGCTAGGTAGAGAGAAGGGGGCAACAGTCCTCAGTGCAAAGTGTTAGGAGGAATGATTGACAGATGTCAGTGGGTGTTTATTGCATTACTGGCATTCAGAACTGCATTTTGACTCTAGGCTGAAGTACTCCAACATGGTGTGTGTGTGTGTGTGTGTGTGTGTGTGTGTGTGTGTGTGTGAGTGTGTGTGTGTGTGTGTGTGTGTGTGTGTGTGTGTGTGTGTGTGTGTGTGTGTGTGTGTGGTATAAACTGTAGGAAGTTATTTGTTATTTGTAGTAAATGGAGAGAGTTTTTTGGTTCTGCAATACAATTTTCTGAAGATCCCTTTTTTGTGGTCCTCAAGTACAAGAGAGAGCATCAAAACTGCTAAATGCAGCTCTGGCCATGATCACCTATTCATGTCTGCTGCTCAGTCATACACTAATGAATTGTTACTGCACTGATCATTGCAGTGTAATATTTATGCATCCTGCTCATAGATTCTTATACTATTAGCTTATTGAACATCTATTGATTTATTATGCTGCAATATCCACACCTGCTGTTCTGTAGATCTTTAATACTGTACTGCACTGTGCTGTATTTTGCTGAGCTGCATTCAGTCTTACTGTATAGTGCATGAACATATTGTACTGCGTCATATTATCCAGGGCTTGAATCTTTTGTAACTGTTTTCATTGTCTCCTGAGTTACTTTATTGTGTTATATTATAGTATATATTGTATTAAATAGTGCACTGTTTCTATACTTCGCTGTCCCTTTGCACATCATGAAATACAGCCTTCCTTGTAGACAGACAAATGGTCATCAAATTCCATAACATTGCATAACATATGCCACCTGGCATTTCTAGATCAACCATGCATCCTCAGTGTGTCTCTGCTCTGTCTTTTGCCAGTCTTCTAACACTAGGTCCACTGAGTCAGTGTGTACATATCTGCATGCTTGTTGGCAGCCATTTTCTATCACAGCAGAATGAGACCATATGTATGATGTACAAATACTTATTACAATTGGAAAAAAAAAAACACTTCCAAAAATGGTTGTTAGTACCCATAATAATACCACACATACACCCTGCAAAACAAACAAAGCTATTCCATACTGACATGCTCCAAATATCACTTCTAAAACCACAAAGGCCTCCTTGGTGTGGCACTGCAGACATGCACTACAATCATAGGAAATGCAAAACAATTGAATCACAAGACCATTTACACTTTACCAATACCTAACCAAATGCAGAAACCACTTCCTCAAAAGGGAAAAAGCAGATCAGTCCTGGAGTAAACATATGGCTACCCATCATATCACCAATAACTATGTTAATTTGTCACTCTTAACTTGCAGGGGAAGTCAAACCTCATCAACAAACTAACAACTATTCCATACCACATATGGCTTGTTCCACCTCCATGACAGCCATGAGTCACTACAGTGGAATGGTCAAGGCCTTCAGGCTGCAAGAGCAGTTCACCTGCCATTGTAATGTATTTCCTATAGAAAACACCATGAATAGCACTCCAATGCCCCATTTGCAAAGTTGAGCAAAGGCAGGGCAATTATCAGCTGGCGCTCATGTGTTAGAATCCATCACATCACCAGGGCAGTCAAGTCCCTTCTTCCAAGTATAGATATGACATGGTCTTTGTTCAAGAGGGTGAGTGACTTGTAATGTATCCAATTAGACTATATGGCAAAGATCATAATGGAGCTCACGTCTTAAACATTGGAAAGAAACTACCATCTCTGAGAATGACGCAACAATACAAGTAAAATATGACTGCCTTAAATAATTGGCTTGGCTACTGATGTCATTTTGAGGGGGGCTAATGTGTGTCAGCCTGGATTAAGATGGAAGATAGTCCCACCTGTTTCACCATGGTTAGCCTACATCTCTCTCCCAAGTGCTTCTTTTTAGTAGCTAGGATATTCATCACCACATTGTACCTTTTAGACAATATTAGTCTACACAGTCTGATAACTTGATAACTACACATTCAGGTCTAACAAATATAAAAATAACACTGGTAGTCCTCCCTTGAGGCCTTTGTTTTTTCAGACTTTTATTTGCTTCATTTAAATTGAAATAACAGAATGTAACAGTATAAGTAAATACATTTTGCAAAATACACACAATAAGCATTTAGATATCTAATAAAATAAATGGTTTTATGAAGAAAAGTTTCAATGAGGGCAAAAATGTTTAGCCAAGGGTTATCCTTAAATTTGTTAGGAAAGATTCTACTCTTTTTGGTTGCTGTTTCTTTATTAGCAGTGCCTTTTAGAAATAAAATAAATTCTTCAACTTGAGGTGGTGAAGATTTCTTCCAGTTCCTTGTGATGGTCTTTCTAGTCACTGCAAGAATTGTCCAAATTAAATAGAAAAAGGCTTTTTTCATATTTTTAATTTTTATAACATTGAATAGAATTAAGTCTTTTGCAAGTATAAATGAATCTGTCCATAAAGCTTTAAAAAAATTTCGATTTCTTCCCAAAAATTCAGATAACGTAGAACAATCAACAATATGTGTAAAGAGTTGGCATGATATGTTTTTTACATCTCCAACATTCGACGACAGAATTTTCATTAAATGTTGTTACCCTATCAGGAATCAAAAAGTTTTATGAATCAATTTCGAAATAAATAATCTCCAATATAGAGACCAGGAGGTTTTTGAAATAGAAATAATTTGTTTTTCATTTAGATAATTAAAAGTAGCTTGATAAAGTTTCAAAATGTATTAATCAAATTGCTATAATCAACTGCTAATATTAAGTGTAATGTGGAAATCAAATTATCAATTTCTTGATCATTATAAATAATATCATTAAACATTTTTAACACTTATGGGAATCTTTTACTCATATAATTTGAGATATCTGAAAAATTATTGTGAATTATGGTAATACTTTTGTAAATGAGATGCATTTCTAATATCTATATTAAATTTTATACATAGAGATTCAAATGATTTAATTTTTAAACAGTCAAAACATGAAACAAAAAGAACAAGGACCGAAGCTCTAAAATCCAGTTTATTCCAATGGTAAAAACAGAAGGATAAGCGCTTTCACGTGGAGTAACCACGCTTCATCAGATCTCAAGTACAAAGTGAAGCACTCATTTTGAATAGCATCACGAAATACTAATTAAAACCAATTAATACCAATTAAAACTCATAAACACATCATTAAACAATTACAATGTTGTTGCAAGAGACTCATTTAAAGGGCCTATAATACAGGCTTAATGCTCACATAGCTATTGAGACCTGGATAAATATGTGCACATAACCATTTAAGTTCAACAGATTCCAGGTAGTTATTATCATTACCTCCCCTTGGATTCTCAAATACCAACTGTAGCACCTTGAAACTGAAACTACGTGTATTAAACTCAGTGATATGTTTGGCCAAGGCATTCTCTATATTAAGATTCCTAATGTCATATAAATGGTTATAAATCCTATCTTTCAGCCTTCTAGAAGTTTTGCCAACATAAAAACATTCACAACAGTTGCACTTAGCAAGGTATACTAAATTACTACCATCGCAGGTAGCATGGAATCTAGGCAAAAATTTAAGATTCAGAGTAGAATGATAATATGGCTGAGTTACAGCTATAGCTCTACACATATTACATCACTTGCAAGGAAAAGTACCAAATCTCAAATTCTTATCATGCTTAATACACTGGACTTTGTCTTTCACAATAACTGTTTTAAATTCAGATTATTCTTATATGTAAAGCTCAGTGCTTGTCCTATTATATTGGCTGTAGTTGGATCAATGGTTAGGACATGCCAATTACGTCTGATGATTTCTGACATAACTTCATTATCATTGGCATATATAGTTATAAAACTAACTTTCCTGCCTTTGTGTTATTTAGTATTCCTGGGTTGAGTCAATCAATGTTCAGAACCAGCTTCTATGGGTGTCATATCATTAAAAACAATATTCGTAGCCCTGTCCAACACCATTCTTTTATAGCCCCTATCTGCAAACAGCTGTTCTAAGGTATTAATTTCAACATTCAAATCAGTTTGCTTTTTGCATATCCTCCTCATTCTATGGTACTGTCCCTTCACTATATTTGGGAACATAAACCTAGGATGCATACAGCTAAATTCTAGCAGATTGTTTCTCCAACAAGGCTTACAAAATAAGTCAGTACTAAGGGTCCCAGAGTCATCCCTATATAAAGTGATATCTAAGAAATCAACTTTATGCATAGATGATGTCATAGTGAACCTCAAAAAATCAGTCGTTGACTCTAAATAATTAACAAAATCATGTAAGCAAGAAAGCTCACCATTCCACAACAAAAAAATATCATCCACAAATCGTCTATATCGTTGGACCTGTGAGTAGTAGACACTGTTGAATAGGTACATATTCTCCCAATAGTGGACAGACTTTGCACATGGGGTGCCCATAGCGACATCCCATTGCTGTAAATACATTTTGTTGTCAAATATAAATACATTATTGGAGAGAACCATATCCAGCAGTGTACAGATTAATATCATCTCATTATTTTCCATCAAATGCATATTGTTCAAAACTTCCGTAATGTCATCCAAGCCATATTCATTTGGCGTAGAAGTAAATAGACTTTTTATGTCTAATGTAACCATTATACATTCAGGGGAAAAGGATTCTTTAGTATGTAAATCTAAGTCATTCAAAAACTGAGTGGTATCCTTCAGAATCATTGGTATTAGCTTCACTATTGGTCCCATTTTCTGTACTATATAAATAGACATGGTTTCAGTTACCCACCCATCACCCGCAACAATAGGTCTCATAGGGGGTGGGTGTATAGACTTATGCACATTTGGTAAGCCTTTGATGCATGGAATGAGGGGATGTTCTATCTGCAGATAACAATACAAACCATAGTTTATCTGTCTACACATCAAAAGATTATATAAGGTATCAGGAACCTGTCTAAGAATATCCATGAAATGTGAATCATCAATTAGGAACATAAGTATCAGCATCTTGCAACAATTCATACATTGCTTTGTCATAGTATTTCTTAATCATTAATACGATGCCTCCACCATTATCTGCTGGTCTGATAACTAAGGCCATGTTATTGTCAAAACAATGATGCCAGCAAAAGAATTATTGTCTTTCATAATTATGAATTATATGAATTGGAACCTCAATTGTTCGATTTTTCATTAATGAAAATGGAATAAGAGTCTCAAGCAAAAACCTAGAATTATTTGAGATTATTTTTAAAAGCTCTTTAGTATTTGATTAATAAAATCAGATGTTGTAGAAGGATAGATAGCAAATTGTATATAATTACAAATAAATATCTAGAAAGGATTATAACATTTGTGGTTATTAAGATTTATTTTTTTAAATGTGTTCATATTAAGCATTTGATAATGTAAAATTTTCCAATCCAAATTGTAAATATTATCTTGCAAATTAAAATGGCTTTAAATATTATTGCTTTCTCATATGCATCTATACTAGGAAAGTTAATGCCTCTAGAGAGCCAGGGTCTAATATGATTGAATAAACTCAATCTGGGTCTATTTGGATACCATAAAAATTTAATAGTAATTTATTTATTCTTTTGATTAGTTATTCTTGGGTGGTAGAATAAGAGACTGATTTATGTATAGATTTTTTGGAAATATCTTTTTTATTATTTGTAATCTATCCTCAAATGTAAGAAAAATTTGTTCCAAAAAGTAATAAGATTAGTTATTAATGATATGATTTAAAATAAATTAATTTTCAAAGTTAAAATCAGAAAAAAGTAATATTTAACAAAACATAACAAATAACTATATTCAATGTCCATAACAAAGTTTTATATTAGACTGAACCATTAATATTTCTCTAATAAATCACTAATTTTTTCCAAGATAAATACTGTGCAACATTCAACATTCCCTTCTTGACAGTTTGTAAGTCTTTGTTACATATAGTCTTAGCTAAACAGACAAATTCAGTAAAAGAGAGATGACATGATTTTTTATTGTTAAAATTTAATGTTTCTTCACTTGTCTTTAATATGTTTATACTCAAGTAAAGTTGATTAGAAGCATCATTACCAAATAATTTGTTTGTATTTAATGAACCTTTACTGTTAATGAGAAACTAATTAGATTTAGGCTTGAAATGAAGACTGGAAATTATTTGGAATTTTTCTATTACATATTGATATCCTTTTAATGTATCATTAGAATTTTGCAACATTAATAAAACATAGTCTGTAAATAGTTTATTTTTTGTTTATAATCTTGATTAATTTCTAAGCCTTGTATCTTGTATCTTTGAGTTATAATTAATTAAAACTGCAAATATTTTGATAGCAAGGTGAAATAAAAGAGGGGAACAGGACAGCCTTGCTTAGTTCCTGTTTTATATTTATGACGTTTGAGGTTAAAGGGCTTAATTTTACATATGCTTTGTTATTATTATTATTATTATTATTATTATTATTATTATAGATGAATTTTAGCACTGAAATAAATTGGGGAGGGAAGTCAAACTGAATCCAAGCTTTAAATAAAAAAATCCAGTCCAGAGAATCAAATGTTTTTTTCAATATCTAGGCTAATAAAAATAAGATTCCTGCTTTATAATATTCATAACATCAGTTAAAGTAATGCGTCTTTTGAGATTAATAAGTTTGTCTTTTATAAATAAAGCTGGACTGAACTAAACCAATTAAACTGCATAAAATTGTTTTCAATCTATCTGCTAGAATATACATAACAATTTTATAATCCACATTTAATAGAGATATGAGTCTATATGAAGAACATAGTTCAAGATTCTTACCTTCCCTTTTATCAGGTGTAATTAAGGAATATTTCCTGGATGAAGGAGGATTTGATTTTCTTGTTTCTGGACATCTATCAGGACTTCATGTAAGTGAGCCTTGTTAGGTTTTATAAGTTTTATTTTTCGATTTACTTCCTGAAGTGTTGTGGGTCTTAATACATTCAATTTTTGAGAGGGAGTGCTTTTTTTACTTATTTATTCATTTTGTTTTATTCAACATTTGTTTACTGGGAAAGTCCAACTTGGAATGAAACAATTTTCAGTGGAGGCCTGGGGAGAAATGCTCCAGATGCATGTCTTTGTAATGTGGGAGGAAACTGGAGTATCCAGAGGAAATCCACACCAACAAAGGAGGCCATGCAGACTCCACACAGAAGGTGCCCTAGCTAAGAATCGAACCAGAGAACCTCTTGTTGTGAGGCAACAATGCAAACCACTATACCACTGCATTTTTAATGAAAGACTGATCTATTATAGATGATATATCTATAGCTTTATTAGTAACATTTTGATTTAGTGAAATATAATATCTGAAAGCTTCTAAAATATCTCCAATGTCTGTATATGATTTGTTCATTACTGTTTTTTTTTATTTCAATGATATTATTATTGGTTTGAAATCTAATTCTTTTTATAATATTTTTAGATGTTTAGGAGATCTCAAGTAAGGAGATATTTTTAATTGTTATTGCTATTCTAGTTTTATGTGAAGTCAATTCATTAAATTTATATTGAAGTGATTTATTTTCTCTTTATTGGAAGTTGAATTGTTTTCCCCTTTTTTGAACACTCTTTTAGTTTAGTTTGAATGCCTTTTATTTATTTATTCCATTTTTTAATTTGTTGTACCAAGAAATTGAGTGACCATTGATATAAGTTTTAAAATAATCCCAAACCATAATTAGATTAGAATCTGGAGTATTATTAAAACTCATAAAATTTTCTATTTCATTAAGTAGCCAGGATTTATATTCTTTGATTCTTGTAATATATGGTAGAAGTTGTGTAATGTAAGGCAAATTTTTATGGTCATTATTTAACTTTAATATTAATGCATTATGATCAGAAAAGGGACACTATATTATATTAAAAGCAGTTATTTTAGAAATAATATCTCGAGAAACTAATAATTTATCAATCCTTGCTTTAATAGCAAAAAATTGGAATAATAATGAGTAAAATTTAAAGAGTCTTTATCTTTAAAATTAAAAGTATCTTTAATCTTAAAAGATTTGGTCTATAACTTCAAATATCTAGCTGTGGGAAGTAATTTGAACTTTCTGTTAGAATTGGATTCTGGGTTATCTAATAAACAATTGAGATCACCTCCTATAATTAAATTTCTTTTATAATTATTACTTATGAAATCAAGACTTTTTTAAGCTAATTTGACATCCATACCAGGAAACCAGTATAAATTAACCAGAGTTCATATTCTATTCCTATGTTTTACAATAACTAAAGTAAATAAATCTTCTCATCTTTCATATTTTGCATAATATAAGGCATTTGAATTTCTTTTTTCCAAAGAATGGCTTCACCTCTTCTGTTAGGTTTAAAAGAAGATTGTGCTAAAGTTAAATATATATTGGAATTCCAGTTGTACCATTATTTTCATTTAAACGTGTGTTTCTTTCTTTTATAGAAATATTATATGTGGGTTATTCAAATTAATGAATTTTGTTAGATTTGCCCTTTTTTAGGGATGATATTTAAAGATAACAATGTGAGATCCATATAATTCTCTTTTTTGAGAGAAATAACACAAAGAAGAAAGAAATATAAATTATTACATTCATGCTTGTGAGTATAAGAAAGAAAGAAGATCCCAGGTAAAAGAAAAAAAAAAGAATTTAAATATAAAAAATAATATTGAAAATTAAATACATGGAATACTTACTATTCCCAGTTTTTAAGAGATATTTAAAATAAAATCTCAAGACCCACTATCCCTAGCCTAACAAAGAAAAGAACAATATCAATCATAATGCAGAAACTCCTGCATTACATATTTATAAAATGGGAAATCTTAATATAATAAAAAAGGTAAAAAGTAAACAATGATTATAAATTAGAATAAATATTGTTATATCAATCTACACAATAAACTAAATTTAAATAAAAAATAATTTAGTCTGTATCTTTTTTATTTTCCTTCTTCTGGCATTTACGTCTGAATGCAGAAAGATGATTTAAAATCCTCCATTTTAGTTTTTTCATAGTTTTACCCATATAAAATGCAGGGCAGTCATTGCACATGGTCCTATATACAACGTTCTCAGTATTACAATTACTACCTGCTGAAGAATTTTCACCATCTTTTTAAGATGCAGGCACTCAAGTGAGTCACACTCCAAGTATTCACAGACAGTGTAGTTAGGTGATGCACAGATTTTAGTGCTCATGTCATCCTGGTGATCCTTATTTTTCTTTTCCACAAAGCTATGTATGCTTCTGCTTATGTATATACAAACGTAGGGTGTTCTCCTTAAAAAGCCTTACAAGCTGCTGATTATCAGTGAGGATTTAAACACTTATTATCCAAACACTTATGATCACTTATTCAACATTTATCCAAACACTTATTAGAACACCCCAGACATTCTAGTTTTAAATGTATCATTCTGAACTGTGTGGAGATGGATGGGCTTGAAGGGGACATCAGTGGTGTTTTGGAGAAAAAGAATTATGCTGGTAGTTGAAATTAAATGCATTCAGAAAACCAGGGCTTAATTGTTAATAGTGTATTGAATTTACATAAGCTGCCACACAATACATAAAGGGTTTTTTAGGGAATTTTTGATTAAATATTTTAGTACTAAAAATATACAAAATAATAATAAAAATTATGTGTAGAATGTGCATAAATGTATATGTGTTTAGTTACTTTAATCTCAATTCTGCTTTGATTAGCTTTATTGCATCACGCCAGAGATTTAAACGTTAAATTCAATATTGGTATAATTACCTCATTTACCATACTGGTGGACATTCATGCACACACCTACACACTTTTATAGCTTAGTAGTTTACGTCATCAACTGTTTTCTATAATTTGTATGTTTTTTCTGCTATTTTTCATTGTATAACATGTTTTGGGGCTGTAAACATGAAAACTGTCATGATATTTTTTTTTACAAAGCACTGACATTTTTTTCTGAGCTGTTAATTACTTCAAAAAGTACAAAGGCCAGCACAAAAGTGTATAAAGTGTAACTTTATTAAAACGTTAACACATACAGACCGGTTTCGGCATAAATAAAAAGCCTTCGTCAGTGTGACACTGAGGAAGGCTTTATATTTATGTCGAAAACGATCTGTATGTGTTAACATTTTAATAAAGTTACACTTTATACACCTTTGTGCTGGCCTTTGTACTTTTTGGATTACTGTTCCTTTAAGCTGTGCACTGCTGTACTTGCAGGGGAACATACTGGACAGCTGTTAATTACTTAGTTATTTGTGCACACATACACATGGATGGGTATTTACTAGATGACATTATTAGACAGATTTTTTTATATTTATAGTATTCTAGTTAGATTATGTTTATGGTTACATAACTATGTGTTTTTTTTCTTGATTTTAGTTCTTGTCACAGACCCGATGAAAGCTTTTTTGCATTAGGTAGCCAAAAGCGATTTTAATTAAAAGTCTTTTTATGTGTATTTTATGCTTTTCTAAATACCTGATTTTGGAATGTGGGTTGCAAATAGATGGGCAGTGTTTTCCTTAACTAGGATTTAATTTGATCTAATGAGTAGTAGTGTGTGGGGTGGGTATTTGTTGTTCTAAAATCCACTTTTACAGCCCTGTTTATACTGTTTGCCTTGAATAGGCTGGCTTAAAATTAAACAATACATACATTTTTCACACCTACTTTTAAGTATATAAAAGTTGATATGTTTAACAGTGTTAAAATATTTCTGATTTTTTTTTTGTTATTGAGGATCACTTTTCTGTGATGAATAAAGCTTTGTTGCTTTGGTACACTACCTGGGTTTCATGGGTTTTGGAAATTATTGAGACTGAGCTCATCAACAAAGTTTTAAGACCACTAGTTTTTTTGTTTCTTAATCATTATAATCAAGACAAACATGGGTAAATAGTTCAGAAATGATTACACAAAATTGTTCATTATACAAGAAGGAACATGCATGAGATATGCAACATCAGTGCCCAGAATAGGTATATGTATAACAGAATGCAAAAATAAAAAAGGAAAAAGAAAAGGGATGCTACCATCCATCACAGACATAATATAACATATCATTCAAAGAATTCCTTTATACAGTGACAGTAAAGAAGACCTAATTCTATAAGATGAATTATGATTGTCTTATTAATAAATAAATATTCAGTTCAGCATCCTTAGTATAAAATACTTTAAATACACAACTTTAAGCAGTCAAGCACAAATTGCTATTTTATTCTCACCTCTACCCCTCCTGCTCCTCTTTGTCTTCTCTCTTAAAATCTATTATTACTTGATTATATAGAAGACTTCCGTATAAGTGAATACACACATTCTCATATGTAAAGCAGGAATAGTCATGCACAACAGAGCCAACCATTATCAACCATTACTTCCATGTTTCAAAGTGTAACTGCTCAAAAAATATAATCCAGTAAATTGTCAGCAAAGAAAAACATCTCAAAATCAACAGAACCGCAAGTCCAGTCCATAAGACCACCAAGCCCGACCCACCAAACATGCATCAAATGATAATCACCTCCCTACCAACAACCTCAAGCACAGAAATGCATCACAAGATGCAATGCAGCAAAGAGGGGATCAAACAATCACAATCATTCATCAGCCAATGAAACAATGCTGAATCCCCAAGCCTTGTCTTCTTCTTTCTCCTCAAAACAAAGAGTGAATCAACACAAAGTCACAACCACACATCACACTAAAACAAAACTCCACAATTGCCTGTCAACACCATTTCGCCATCCTAAAATAACACATAATTTCAAGAAGTCAAGTAAGTAAGTAAATTAATAACTGAGTACCTGTAACCAATCCAGGAAAGTGAAACAAAAGGAAGTGTCGCCATTATGTTTACATAAGCATTTCCATTCCCTCCATTTAAAGTCATAGTGACTGAAAAAGTGAAAGAGATAAGAAAAACAAAAGGGAGTAGAGGGAAGACAGTATTAAACTATGAACTCCACTATGCATGTTATGATGAAATTATATGAAAGATTTAGAGGGAAAAGAAACTTCAGAGTTAGTAGATAATACATATTAAACAAAGGAAGCCAAGAAAGAAAAGCAATTCATAGATAGAGAAGCAAGAAGTTAATATCACTTTGGGGAAAATATTAAAAATGGAATATTCTAAAATATATATTGAAGAAATAAATTGTGAAATAAATGTGACATATAAATAAGAGTATATGAAGCTACAAAGTTTACCTTATGGATAAAAAGATACTTTTATATTATACTGATTTCCTTTAGTAAAAATAGAAATATAAAGAATTAAAGCTTTATAATCCTTTTGCAGGTAAGTCAGTGGTTAAGCCAGTTTTTTGTTTCTTCTTTTTAACATCAGACCAAATGGACTTTTCTGAAGATCTCTTAGGAGTAGATGAAATCCAGTCCATGTCTTCTGTAAGAGAAATGATATTATTATTTTTGATGAAGTAGAGTGGCTTTTCTATGGTGTTGAAAATTCTGATACCAGATGCCAAGTGAAGTTTTATTTTTGCTGGAAAAATTAACTGAGCTCTGATATCATTCTGTTTGTGTCTTAATTAGTGGCCAGTTTTTTTTTTAGTTGAATAGTTGTTATCAAATCTAATAGTTGACTGACCAAATTTCAATGGGCTTTTGACCAGGCAGATTTTAACCAGATTGTCAAAAAAGAGACAATATCATCACCTTGAGTTTTTTTTCTGGTAAGCCAAACATTCTTATGTTATTTCTTCTTTCATGATTTTCCAGATCATCTATTTTTTCCAGTAGCCAGGTACTATATTTTTAAAGATTTTGTTTGAGAGTTGTTTTCTTTGTCTGTTATTTGTCAGTTAAAGCATATTCAAGACCTGATACCATTGTTTGTAATTGCTGATATAGATCCTTGATAATATTAGTTCGCTTAAGGCTGTTTTCTTTAACTTCTAGAAGGTTTTCTTGAACTCTATCTTAATAGACAAATTTTGTAGAGTAGACATTACTTGCTGTAGTTCCTTCTTAAGAGAAGAGTCTGTGTGATTATTATTTTAGCTGGTCATTCTTTCTTGATGAAGGATTTAGTTCCCAAAGGAAATTTGGCAGGAACGTTTTAACAGAATAAACTCAAAATTGAGTATAATCCAGGCGAAATGTTTGGAAAACTATTGGAATAAAAAAAAAATACTTTTATAGGAATTTCCTGGCAAATTATTTGATTTAATGCAAAACTCTCTCCCTTGAGGATTTTGTACCTCTAGAAAAATAAGGATATTTGTGTTGTCACTCACAGCTAGTTCCAGAGCAGCAACAGCTTTTCTGCCTTCCACTCATTTAGGCATATAAGTGTAAATCACATTAACACTTGTGGTGGTGGTAGTCTTTATCCAAAATACAATCACCTCTAAACTAATTAACCAGACAATGACCTCAGACTCTTTCACATCCAATATCAGTAAGTAAGACCCCTACTACATCCTTGGCAAGTACATAAAGTTATCTATGACACTCAGAAATAAAAAAAAAACATTTTCAAAAAACTGGAGTCCCTCTCCATTAAGGCAAACACCATATTTCTAGAGGAGTGTAACTACATTACAATTGGCACACCTGTACCTCTACAAATATGTTCAACTTTTCCTTGACTTTATCAGTGCAAGCTTCCTCAATCAAATGGTACCCTTTTCCATTTGACACAATATATTTTATCCTTAGCATCACAGTCCCTGTCTGCTCCTTGCATAAAGTCATGCCTACACTGGTGATATCAGATCATAGTATTATGATGTTTTATTCACCATACAGTCCCAGTATGTGTAGATGATCAACACACCCATCTCTAGAGACCTTTCAAAGCCCAATTTCCTTTTTTCTTAATGATGACTTGTTAGCTTAGCTGCCCCCCCACTCTGTGAAGACACTTCACCAAATACTGCTACATATAGCCAAAATATATAGTCATAACTTACCTCTTGCATAAAAGCTCATGTTCCAGTTTGCCAGAAATACATGTTTAGAACCAAGCTCCTCTGGTGAAACTCCACTATAAACAAACTCAACAATAAAAGTGAAAAAAGTTCGTAGCACCAAGGAATAGATCAGTAACTCAGCATGTTACAATCAACCTCAAAATGTTAACACCAATACAATCACATCAAAGCCCTATCCTGGCATTAATCTCATCTACCTCAGTTGGAAGCTCGCTGAGGCATCTGATCTTCTTCCTTCTCTTTTGTTCTATTAGTTTTTTTTATTTTTGCAAAAACAAAAAAAAAAGGCCTCTGCTGCCACTTGGATTTACTTTTTCCTAATATTTTTAACTTATCTAGACACCTTCTGAGGTGGACATATTTTTTGGTGAATCCATTCTGCTCACCAGAGTGTTGCTTCACTCTTGTTGCACTACTCCTGTACCCTGCCCCCAATTCCCACCTCCTCTAATTTTATACCGTCACTAACTGCGCCCTTTTCCTCTCATTCTCCAGTCATCACTTTAACCCTCCCATAACCAAAATTACAGTCAGCAATAGATAACAATCTCTGGCTCCACAAACACATTATTGTCCTCCCAGAACATACACGCACTCCTTTAGACTCTAATATCTTTCACTCACTATATTACCATAGTGCTTGACCAAACCCAACTACTTTAATATTTCCTACTTCAGCTATATCTATAATATTAGCTCCATCCTATTATAATCAAACAACATCATCAGACTCTGACCAACTACTCACCAATAGCAACTATAGCACTCTAACTCACCGCGAACATCTGCACCTTTAACCTTTTAACCTTTCTCTTCTCCTCTAGTCACTTCTCATAGATCTCACTCCTTTACCGCCTCCTATCATCCATAGCGTTTCTCGTCATGCTCTCACTTCTACCTCCCTTACTCGTTCTTTTCTTCTCTCTTGCCATCAAACCGCAGTTTCCAGATATGCCACTTGTCGACCTTGCGCGCCTCCACTTCTAGCACAAAACCCTCAACTCAGCCCCCTTCCAGTTACTCCTGTCCAAACTGGCATATTCCATGTTTTACCATTATCGACTACATAAAACTCACCAATTTTCACCTTGTCCCCTCCACTACCGAGCGAACCAGTCTTCCAGTATTAACCCCACTCTGTATAACTGTACTTTTATCGCATACCGTAAGAACTCCTATTCACATTACAACTTAGACATCCTCACACTGAAAGACAGACAAAAAAAAAAAAAAAAAAGATAAATGCTACTATCACAACTATCACCCCCACTTCCTCATTACACTTATGTGGTGACATTCATCCAAACCCAGGTCCTACTCTACTCCAGCATCCAAACTTAGCTTCTACAACTCCCACCATAACTTCCACTACAAGGCCACCAAACCACACTGTTGTCAAAATCCAACAATCAATCTGAGAAGCATCAATAGCAAACTTTCCAAAGTATATGCTTGGGCAAGGTAACACTCTCCAGACATCCTAATAGTCACAGAAACCTGGTTAGAACCTGAAAGGATGAAACCTTCGAACCTCCTAGATATAGCATCCGATGATTGGATTGAGTAAATAAAAAGGTTAGAGTGGCGGTGTTATAAAAACATCCTGATAGCTACACCAAGCCACCTCAGCTCTCCCAAATTTTCTTGTGAAGAACTAATTCTCTGCTCTAAAACTGAACTGCAAATCTAATAGCTATTTCTGAACATACAAACCAATCTGACCCACAGCTGACTGTAGTCAGCTTATCTGTCCCTCCTCTCCAGAGAATAAGGCAATGGGTAAAGTTGTTAGAAAAACTGTTATTTAGTCTCCACAGATGGATGATTGTTCTTGTAGTTAGATCTTAATGGTTTTGCAGAAAGCTCTGCCCTGGTTATAAGGACTTTGTGAGGGGAGATGTCAGAATAGCCGGGTGTGGGGAGAGGGGTGTTTTAATTGGTGGGGGTAAAGTACACCTAAACTGAATATAACCAGATGGAGTATACTTTAATTGGTGTAGGTAAAATATACCTAATCTGTTCATGATTAAATGTTCACCAATGAAGTTCGGGTATCCACGCTGGCCATAACTCTCAACTGGCCAGAATTTTGCCTCACTTTTTGTCTGTTCCTTATAAAATGTGATTTTTTTCTGGCATGTCACTGAGGGCTGAAGTCACTAAATGACAGACATTTAAGTTTCAGACTTCATAGCCTTAGGAAAGAGCATACTAATACAAAACCTGTTGTAGCAATTATCTAGGTTTATAAAAGCAATATTTAGAATCTGTTCCTGACTTTGTGCCTTTTCCCCCATTATTTAAGCCTTTGTCCAAAAAATATCATCAAACAAGGCAAGATAATGTATTATATCACATGTCAGGATACATACAGATCATACCCTAAACTTTTCTGAAATTCCATAAACAACCTCATAAACTCTGGCAGTGTCTCCAAAGCAGCACCCTGAGTTTCAACAGTACAAGAAACTATAGCCACTCAATTTAATCAACACAATATCTAAACAGTAGCATTATTAGTTAAAAATGAAGATCACCTTTCTTCCAGTGTCCCATCAGAAAGCAATATACCAAACTGTTTTGTGGTCAGAATGAAATACCTCTTAGCAATCTTCCTTAAAACTAATCAACCACAACCTATCCAATGGATATAGGCAAAAAGCATGGAGAAGAACTGTAGTTCCCATCCATAAAGGAGGCCTCACCACAGACCCTGGCAATTATACAGCTATTAGCCTCATCACTATCATTTCCTGGGTCAAAATTAGCCTCACCACTATCATTTCCTGGGTCAAAATTAGCCTCACCACTATCATTTCCTGGGTCAAATGTAATATTGCAACCATGGGAGTTAGATAATATGGCCTCTGTTCTGATGTGCACTTATATTCATTTAGGTATTGTTTGAACGGCTGTCTGAGCTTGTTATAGTCTCTGATTTTAGTAAGACTAGGTAGCAGTGATTACCACTATCACTGGCTAGAGGCATAATGGAACTATATTTTACTAGCTGTTTTATTTGCTTAAACAAATTTGCGTGTGCTACGTCACCAGATTTGCTGATAAAATGGGTTACTCACAGCAAGACTTGCTCTGAGGGTCTTAGGCTGTGTCTTCATTTGCATGTGAGCAGACAAGCAAGAGAGGATGGAGGGTTATGGCATATGTCAGCAAAGACAAACATAAGATGGAGGAAGGCTAATTAAGGAAAGGTGGTCAAGGCTAGTAAGCACTTGGGTGGGGAATTTAGCTGGGTCATTGTTTAATAGGGGGTAGTTAGCCTTGGGAAAGTTTTTAAAGGTTCTGGGGTTTGCTGGGAGTTCAACCTTTATATTTGTTGCAAGGGTTACCACTTTGTGATCTTGTCTGACCAGTGACAACATTACATGGGGGTGGGGGAGTGTACCATTCCCTCATTTGTGAGTACCAAATCCAGGATATTTGCACCATTAGTAGGTGTGTAGACTAGCTGTTCCAGGGTGTTCACATTGACAAAATCCAGGAATCTTGGAGCAGTGGTTATATATGTAACTCAGTTTATGGTGGGACAGTTAAAGTCACCCAAGAATATGCTGTTGAGCTGAATTGTGAGTGACTGTAATACATTCAAGTATGCGGTATAGTTATCCTGAGTCATAAACAGGGACCTATAGCTAGCAAGGATATGCACTGGACTTGGAGAAGCTCATGCAGGTCCTATTGCTTGACCAGTCTTGAGATGTGCTTATTTTTTTATGCAGCGTGATATGCCTCCATGTCTTGTCCTTTGTGTGGTAGCTAGTTTTATTATGTGTAAAGCTTTATAAGCTTGTACTGGTGTGGTGATTTCTGTGGCTTTAAACTATGTCTCAGTTAACTGCACAGTTATCAACACACTGCAGGGTGAGGAATGCTTTCAGGGAGTGCAGCTTGTTGAGACCTCTAGCATTGAGTAGTAACACATACAGTTTATGTTACATAGAATTTACTATGTTCAAAGGTTTGTCAGATTGACATTACCTAAAAAAGACACTATAGGGGTGGATAATATTTTGGCCAATATTCAAAAACCTAGTGGGGACAAGTCTAGACCATCCCAGGCAAAGCAGGGTAATCCATCAATCAAGTCCTCCCAAGCTGAGAAATATTGGACCCCCTTAGAATGACAACAGTAATTAAGCTATGTGTTAAAGTCAATCATCTTCTGGTTAAATTGTACTGTCATTCTTGGAGAAGGTAGAATGCTACTCAGTGCTAGGCTTATACCAGCCTGGGACACATAATCTGAAAGCTCTATCATGGCTCTCTTCATATATTCCAGACAGGTATGTCTCAGGTCATTAATACCCACATGAACTATGACAGTCATATTGCCACTTGCGGTTCAATGTCCTGAGTTCATGTGTGACCTGGCAGATTCTTGCCTCTGGCAGGTGACTGCCAGTGACTGTCTCCTTGCTCATCCTGCTGAGGGGGCAGATTCTTGCCTCTGGCAGGTGACTGCCAGTGACTGTCTCCTTGCTCATCCTGGTGAAGTGGGCATCAGTGTATCTCACAATAGAGTCTGCAATGACCAATATAATGGGTTATGTCATAGTTTGCCTAAAGGGCTTAGAGGTTGAGACACTGTGAGATGTGGTTGTATGTGTCCTAGGGAGTGTTGTGTTTGTAGAGTTTTTGGGTGGTTGCTGAGGGAGTGTATGGGAGGACTTTGAGGTTTGGGTAGATTGCATTTAAGATCCTCAGCATATGTGAGTTTATGTGTCTGACCATAGTAGGTGTACTGTGTGTGTTACTAGCAACCTGTTTGGAAATATCAGTGTCTGCATGCAAAAGCTTTGCCCCCAAAGACATGGTGTAAATTACATATCTTGCAAACTGTGTCAATCTGCTTAAGAATAAGGTGGTTGACAGTAAACATGAGGCAATTCCTACATTGTTTCAGGATACCCATTTCCATCAGGCTGGGTACAACGACCATAGGAAAGTGCACATCCTCATTTTTTTGTGATCTACAAGAGGGGTAATTCGATTGGGGGTTGGAGTTGTTGGGTTGGGAGGAGAGGTCTAGAATTGAACTAAAACCCTCTGGGGTAATGCTGCTCAGTTGGCAAAGTAGCTGCTTTACACTCAGCTAGATACTTTAGAAAACAGCAGAGGAATTTTTATATGGAAAATTATAACTGTGTGCTTGCATATCTACAGGGCACTGCAAACTACTGCTGCTCAGCTCTGTACAGGTGATAGGAGATGAGTTAGAGAGGAATCCAATCATTAAACAGTACAAATGTGGTATAAAATGTATGTCTCTACACAAACACACACACACACACACACACACACACACACACACACACACACACACACACACACACACACACACACACACACACATATTATATATATGTGTGTGTGTGTGTGTGTGTGTGTGTGTGTGTGTGTGTGTGTGTGTGTGTGTGTGTGTGTGTGTGTGTGTGTGTGTGTGTGTGTGTGTGTATATATATATATATATATATATATATATATATATATATATAGTCAGATCCTACAGTAATTCACAATTCTCTCACTATTGTGATGGATACTAAAAGACTAAGGTCCCAAACTAACTGAATACAGCTGATTTTGGTTAAAACAAGGATAAATACAGAAATTAACTAAACACAATACAGAATGACACTCTGAATATGGCAGTGTGCACTATATGAAGTGGGATGTTATGAAATAGATACTTAATGCCTTATTAGTTTGATCTGTCAGTTTCCAGTAGAAGTAGCACTGGGAGGGGCCTGCAAGCTCTAATTTACAGTAGGGGCAGGCAGCTAAAAAGGCACCAAGTTTAAATGCACAACTAGGGTTAGTGGGTGTGAAAAATCAATGCAGTCAGACAGCAGGTTGAAGCTCGGAAGTCTTGTAGCTGTGAAAATGTCATAGGTTCATAGGTTCATAGGTTGGTACTAGGCTATCAGCCCTAGGGCCTATACAAGCCCAGCCATAACAATTCCCTGGCTATTTCTTCCCACACTATTTACTTCCCTGGACCTTTGTCTAGCAGGGCGACTGATGTGATCCCCGGGGTGAATTTCCTTTCTCCCATCCAATCATCAAGGTTCCTTTTGAAGAGGGCCAAAGAGGCGCCCTGCTTGACATGTATGGGCAGTCTATTCCAGAGTCTGGGGAGCCTGTGGGTCAGGAACCTGTCTCTCCAGCATGTTTTGTTTATTGTGATGACAAGATTTAGATCCCTGGAGCGTGTGGTTCTGAGAGATTGGGATTTCTTTAAGTGTAACATGTCCAACAGCTCTGGGTTTGACATTGCCTTGTATGTTAAGCAGAGATCGCCTCGGAGTAGACGATATGCGACAGAGTATAGCTAGAGTTTTCTAAGGCAGTCAGCATAGGGCATCTGCTTTAGGCCTGTGATTCTTTTAGTGAGGTATTTCTGCGGCCTTTCCAGTTGTTGCAGATGTCTTAGGTACATACCAAATGGGGCGTTGTATTCTATAATGGGTCTAATGAGGGATGAGTACAGTGGGACAATGACCTCTTTTTTCTGGATGAAAAGCCCTTAGTGATGAATTCTCACTGACTCACACATGAGCAGTTTAGCAGCATATATTATGTTATTTTAGTCCCAGTACTGGTTGTGATAAAGGTTTTCAAATAGCTGAGAGAACCGCAAAGATTCCTCTTCTAAAATCCATACTATTTATTTGTTCACCATGAAAATAGATTGGTTCAGGGACAGTTTTCAGCCATGACTCAGGCAAAAATGATGCAAGCTACTTGTATAACAGTTTTGATAAAACTGTGGGAAATTTGTTAGAACAAAAGCGTTAAACTTCATGGTGACAACAAACATATTCTGGTGAAAGCATTTGGTGGTGTTTTTGGTAATTATATCACACAGACTATAAGATTAGTAAGTATAAAGTTTGACAAGCTAGAAAAGGGACTGCACAGTTCAAACAGAGTTTAATTTTGGGTTTTATTTGCATACCAGATGTACGTTATAATGTGATTTTGCTCTCATCTTCTCATGCTCATTAAAAAAAAATGAATACCAGATGACTTGTCCAAAAAGTTGTATGCAAACTACAGTTAGTTTCAGAGTGTTACCTTTATAGAACATGTCTTCTAAAGTACTAAAATATTTCACACCAAATTATTTAAAAACACATATACAAAGAAGGCCTTTGATGAGCTCTCATTAATTACTCCCCTTGCTGTATCTAACTGATCCTCTAATATTGCTTATAAACTTCATGCAAATGATGTATTTTGCACATTAACTGAGATGCCAGATTTAATTGTCAGAGAAGTTTTCTGAAAGACAGTTTCACTTCTGTTACCAGTGTCGATGTTTTACCTCTACTACAAGTGTGCTCATCACTATTCGGTTTGACCCAGTGGCACTGCCCTTCTTACATCGGTGAATGATCAGTTACTTAGCAAAAAGAAGCTGCTTTCTTGCCTTTTCTTGTGCATGTATTTGTCAGTGTGCACTGGAACATCACAAAGTACTATTAACATATCTCCCAGTGCAACACATTAAACCTTCTACTAGGCTATCAAAGTCAAAGTAAACTTTATTGTCAATCAGATATAAACAGCAGTGTAAACTGAACAAAATACGTTGCTTTGGTCCCCGTGCAAGACATAACAATGAACACATGGGGGGAATTTAATAAAGCCTACATGTTTTTTTTTTCCACGTAGGCATCACGCCTTGCTGCTTACACAGATGTGGACAATTTGAGATTCTGTAAGAGCTGCACACACGAGGAAACATGGAAACTTCAGTGGCATGCAAATGGCCTCATAAGCAGGTAAATCTCATGCAAATGAGGCAGGCAGAGTGATCCAGCATGCAGATGGGCATCTGTTCAGGCCCCATGTCAGTGTCCGTAGTGTACAGGGAAAAGTTCCACATACAGGTGTGTAGACAGACAAAAGGGGATGTAAAATTGTATATACTTGGACAATAATTCCCTGAAAATGTAATATCACATACATATATGAGTGAAACTATTATCCTGTATGTTGGAAAATTAAAGGAAATAAGTTAAATTCATTTTTTTTAATAATACCCTTAGCATGTTTGCTGTGCATGCTGCAGTGCGCAAACATGCTTTACAGAAAAATAAAACAAAAAATTGGGAAAAAAAATTAATATATCGTGACAGAAATGTATTACAGGACCTTGTATGGGGTCCCTACAATGGTGCATTGCTGCTGTTGCTAATGTGATAGGGCTATGAAGTGTGTAGTTTCCAGGCTGTGAACATGGATATGTATGCAAATGGGGTAGAGTTACTGAACAGCAGAAAGGATTAACTGTGTCAGCATATCCCCTTCATGTAGGCTTAGACTCATGTTGATGTTTAATCAAGATGTACCTGACATCAAGGGGGTGTGTCCACTGATTTTTAAGCTCCGGTGCATGTGTTTGTGCTGCGTGCCACCTTGCTAAGTGTGTCTGAAAACCGGATGTATTCAATTAGTTTTGATCCTTGTTTAAGCTATGCTGTGCCCTGTGGCACTGTGCGAGGTGTTACTCACTGAAATAGGGCCAGTAAATGAAGTTAATTATGTTGTAAGCAGGTAGAATGCATCATAGTTAGCCAATCATACATTCTGCAACTACAGGAGAGCTGTATAAAGTATGCGTACACCCTACATTCTGATTTTTCCCCAATACTCTAGACTATTGGAATACAGATTTGGAAATTTTAACTGAGATAATGCTAGGTGCTGCTGCAGGTCTGCTACACCTGTATGTGCTAGATGCTGAAGTCAGTGCTGCTACTGCTGCTGCAATAGGCCTAGACAGAGAAGGAAAAGAGTGTTCAGGACCAGGGTAACCTTCTAGATTTTACATGAGATGGAGATTGTAAAGCACTAAAGGGTGGACAAGGACATAATACAAGAACTCACTGAGCTCTGATGCCCTCAACTCAAACCCAGAGCTAACAGAGGGGAACCCACTTCAGTGGAAACAAATGTCTGTGTAGCCCTTAGGACACTAGCTACAGGTACTTTCCAAAGGCTAACTGGGTACATGATGGGGGTCTCACAGGCATCTGCTTCCAGGGTACTCCACCAGTTCCTGGATGCTATGCTGCCACATGCCAGTGAGCACATTTATTTTCCCCTCACCGCTGAGGTGAGGGCCATCAATATGCAACACTTCTACCATGTAGCAGACTACCCTGAAGTACTGGGTGCCATAGATTGCACTCATGTACACATGAAGGTACCACCTGGTAAAGAGGGTAGAAACTACATCAGCCACAAGGGGTACCACTCCAACAACTGCTAGGTCATGTGCAGTGCCCAGGGGATTATCATGAATTTGTGTTGGCAGCAGAAAGGTGTAATTGTGTTTGCATATCCCCTTCATGTAAGCTTACACCCATGTTGATGTTTACACAAGATGTAGCTGACATCGGGGGGGGGGGTATGTACACTGACTTCTAAGCTCTTTTAAGCTTTAGTGCATGTGTTTGCGTGGTATGCCACATTGCTGAGTGTGTCTGAAAACCAGGTGTATTCAATTAGTTTTGACCCTTGTTTAAGCTATGCTGTGCCCCATGGCAATGTGCACGCCATTGCCCACTGAAATAAGGCCATTAAATTAAGTTAATTATGTTGTAGGCAGGTGGAATGCATCATAGTTAGCCCATCACATATTCTGCATCTACAGAAGAGCTGTATAAAATATGCATACTCCTTACATTCTGATTTTTCCCCAGTACTCTGGACCATTGGAGTAAATACTTGGGGAATTTTAACCACAAGGGGTACTACTCCATCAACTGCCAGGTTGTGTTCAATGCCCAAGTGATTATCATGAATGTGTCTGCTGGCCGCCCTGGCAGTTATCACAATTTCCATATTTGGCATGCATCACAGCTGCACCAGATGTTTTTTTGGGGAGACATCCCACACGGCCATTTACTGAGGGATGCTGGCTATGTCCTGGAACTGTGGATGACAACACCCATCAGAAATGCACACACACTTATGAAAGAACACCATAATGAGGCACATGCACAAACTAGGAACATCATAGAGCATGTGTTTTGGCTTCTTAAGTCACAGTTCCAGTGCCTTGCTATATCTTGTGGAGCTCTGCAGTACTCTCCAGCCACATGTGCACATATGTTCACAGTATGTGCTATGCTACACAATCTGATCCTACAGAAACAGCTGCAGCAGGATCAGCAAAGGGAAGAGATACACATCTTCCCACCAGTGCATACGTCACCATAGCCACAGTCACAGGATTCGGAGGAGGAACCCCCTGCTGATGTCCCTGTAGACAGACATAGGTGTGCTTAGTATGCCCTGACTTTGGCTAAGAGATGATGCATAGCACATTCACTGACAACCTAAGGACCTAGGGGCTGACACCTTAATCCTACTCACATACGTATATTAAAATTGGTGCGAGGCAGCCTACACAACCTGTATCTATCCATGTATTGGCTGTGTACTGCCTGTTTGAGACAGTCAGCCTTGACATACAATTCTGTCAACTGTTGCATTCGCAGGGTAAGTCTCTAACCTACACAGTACTTGAAAGGTATATCTATCTCTATGTATTTACAAATACATATATATCTCTATATATACATACATATATATATATATATATATATATATATATATATATATATATATATATATATATATATAAACATACATCTCTCTCCATATATCTACATAACACCTATACAAATCATACACACACACACACACACACACACACACACACACACACACACACACACACACACACACACACACACACACACAGTTACATTTATATATATACATCCCTGTTATATACATAAATATGTGTGTGGATGTCTATATTGTCCTACATACCCTAATAATGGTGAGTAAGCTGCACTATCACACATCTAGAATTCAAAGTAAGGGCTCAACAGTATATAATCTAATTACCTACAGACCCCTGTGCCTGCTGGATGTCACCACACATACAGCAATAGGTGAGCAGGTGGTGTAATCTATAATGGTGTCTACACACGCATGGACAGGGCACATTGTTCCTGTCCATGGGCTTGCCCATCCAAGTGCAAACAGCCACATATGGCCATACTAGTAACTGTAGATACATAGCTAGGATAATAGTTATCTGACTGCTAGGATACTAGATGCAGATAACAGTATGAAGCAATATCACTCTGCAGGCCACAGATGCTGTTCAACACAAGCCTAGTTTGAGTAATCCACAAGTAGTTTCCTTGAAATAATATATAAAGCAGATGTCAGCTGTGGCACATGAGATAAGTATTGTGATCTATGGTGTATAAGACTAGATAGGTAGGGGTTCTAATCTCATTCTGGGCCACTTGATGTATGTATGTGTATGTGTGTGTTTATCCCCCTGCAAAACAACTGAGAATCCCTCATTGGCTATCAAACTGCAATGATATGCACTTTTTGGCCCTGTAAGTTGCTTATGGCTTCCAAACTGCCCTCTTCTACAAGGCCTGATGATGTCATCTACCTTAAGACTACCAGCTGCAATTGTAATACTAGACTGAAGCCATGGCATGTGCGATAATTACTGTGATGTATAGTGTGTATGACTAGATAGGTAGGGTTTCTAATCTCACTTCACTTCAGTGTCTCACTTCAGGGCACTTGCTATGTGTGTATGCCCCTATGGTGTAAATATGATCACCTCAGTAGCTTAGAAAGAGGTAGGGTTTTGCAGTATTTTATTTGTGCAGGTGATGTGGCCTTTAAATGCCTGCTGATGTCATCAAACATAATTTGTCCTAAAGAGATAGTAATAGCAGACATAAGGTGTGTTGCGTGCATCACGTACTGTGATCTATATTGTGCACCATTAGATAGGTAAGTGTTCTAATCTACGTACAACTAACTTGCACTATGTGTGTGCTGTGTCCTGTAAGTAGTAATTGGAAGTGGTGCTATTCTCAATGTAGCCATGTTTGTGTGTGTGGCTGGTAGAGCATTTTACATCAACTTAAGGAACCACGGGACATTTGAGCTTCGTTAGCATAATGATCATACAGTCCTCACAGTCTTAGACAACTTTATACCCTTATTTACATGATTAGCACATATTGCCCCAGTCCAAGAGGAATACAGGTAGAAATCCTGTGGTGAAATGTGGGTCAGACAGCCAATCATACAGATGGCATGTGATGAGGTGCACTGAGGTGCTCTGTTTGCCATTAGACAGGGTTCTGCTTCAAAAGTGTGTTAAAGTCTGCTAGACAGATTTCTCCCACCAGCATGTATTATTAACATCACATACTAGGTTAATGTCCTTAGAGGGATTAATCCATGTACCATGCCACCTACAGATATGCAGCATTTACAATCAAGCAGGGCCACACATTGGCCATTATGCAAGGCAGAGATCACCAGTGAGTAGTCTATATCCTACAGGCTACAATGACATTGATTTTAGACGATCCCCATTGAACAGATACTGAAGACATGAAGTTCCCTTGTGAGGGACCATACTATTGTGTGAAATTGCCAGTAGTGCTTGGGAAGGTACATTACCAAATGGCCATGGCACTCAGATATTGGCATGCTGAGGGAAGAGTACATGGAGGCTATGAGTATGTCAATTACTGGTGACTGTGCCCTCAGTTATGACATATGATTTCCATCGTACCACTGGGAAGACATGGTGATCTCATGCACATTATGTGTAAACGTGTGTGGCCAAGTCTCTGTGGACAGTTGTATCACCCCTGAGTGTGTACAGCACATGTTGCAACTGATGTGCTACTTACCAGGTACATAGGTCTTATTGATGAAAATGATACTACATATATATTTGCATAGATCATATGTCGATTAGTATGTCAACAGGCATTTGTTCATCAATATCCTCTTGTAGGATATAGACATAACTCACAGAGTCTATGAGTGTTCACAGTTTGCAGGAATCAGCCAACACTGTTAGCCACAGACATTCAGTATTCACTTGCATCATGGTTAAATGGATTCCAAGCAGTAGAGGACCCAGGACTGAGCCCTATTGAGCACTGCTGCTCACAGACCAGCTATTGGAGGTGGATGTCCCCTATGCTGAGTATGTGTGCCATCAATGGGCCACTTAGTGACCCCTACAATAACATTATCATGGATGCCTAAGTGGGTGCTTTCGTAAATGAAGCCAGAATGGGGGATATAGTCAGATGGCTTAGCTATGTTCAGGGGGTTGTATGCCCTGATGTCCTCTCACCCATATCCTTGGTGACTGCCTCTGAAATGTCCACCATGTTTAACAGTCATGATTCCCCTGTCAGACATCCAAACTGTGCATAGATCACATATATGTGTGCTGATCAGCTGCATGATGACTGGCTCTATGGGCATACATTTATGAACACTCAGGTAAAGAGGTCTATAGTTCTGGTGGTCAGTGGATGCACCACCTCTGTGCAAGGGTATAACAGTTGTTGTTGTCCAGTAAGCTGGGGTGCAGCCAGTGGTTTCAGTATGATTGCAAGGTGTTCCCAATGGTGTTAGTAATCCTCATCAGATCCCATGTAGGATGCAGCCTGGGGTGTTAGCATGTCCAATAGATGCTGTGAATTTCCCATAAAGAGACAAGTTATGACCTGCTCTGTAGATATGGAAGGCATAGGACAGGTTGTAGGAATGTCATGTGGCACATGTGGTGGGGACAGGGGAGTGAAGTTGACGCAGAACCTGTGGGACTACAGGTTAGCTGTGAGGACAGACCCATTATATGTAGCATCATTATGTACGAGTTCACCGACAATCTGGGCCTGTCATTTGAGGTTACATATGTAACTACACTGTGCATTGTGGTTCTGCTTTGTGTGGGTGGCTAATTTTGTCACTTAACATGTCTACACAATATTGCAACAACACTATGTGCTTGTTCTAGCTGAGGAGGTTGTGCCTCTATTTTAGGGGGGAGTCACCCTCATTCCAACTGTCACACAATAATGAACCTCTTATTATACAGCCTGCTAATGGGAGTTGTACATGAGGCAGGTTTGCTGTGTCATGAGGAGCCTGTGTTCCTCCTGTCAGGTACAGCTGAGTCCATGCAGTTGTACTGCTGCTTGTATAATGCATGGGTGCAGAGCTCTGCATACTTGCCTGTCCCATCTATGGGGGAGGTGCAGTCAAGCTATGTAAACCATCCCAGAGCAGGTAATAAATTGCTTTGCTGAAATATTTGTCTGTGTTGTCTGCAAGGGGGGTAGTTCTGGTAGTTTTCATGAGACTGATCTGTAGTCTGAACCCACCAGGCAGGACCTCACATTAGGAGGCTGCAGTGTACACCCATATTGGTAAACACATGATGTGCATTATGTTGGTTCCCCTTGTGGGGTGTCATGGCACTGCTCCAGGGCATTGTAGTAAAGGACATAGACTAACCTTTGGGAGAGTGAGCTACAGCACAACTAAGCAGCACAGTTAGTTGGTGGTCACTTAATGCCACCCCAAACCATGGTGTAATGATACATCTTGACAGACAGACATACATCCAAATACACACAATGGATGTCTGGATTCATGCTGCTCCTGTTGCTGGCAAATGCTTGATTATGTGCCCTTCCAGTAGTGAATGGCACCTGCAGTATCTCTGGGAAATCACAGTCTTTCAATAAATCTGGATGTGTAGCTATCCTTAATGAGTATGTATACACAACCTGCATTACCTTGCACATTGTCATTTTGAGGTCTGAACATGTGGAAGGATGTGTAGCCTGGTAAGGCTGCGGTGCTGTCCACAGCCTTGAACCAGAGGTCCTTGACTGCCCACATGTCTGCATATTCCAAGGTGCAAGCACCTACCACAGAGTGGGGTTCAGTGCTGCTATTCCCACTGTGTTACAGCATCACCATGATGTTGTATAAAGATATGGTATTCTCATTGCAAAGTTTTCCCTCTAGACAGTGAGTTAAGATGCATTGTGGGGGTGTCTGCAGCCATGGCCAGTACTCCAAATCTCAGGGGTGAGAGATGACCATCACTGGTGAAGCATTGATGTCTGTTGAGCAAGGCATCCTAGGCAGACATAGTAGATCCCCTTACAAGGACACCATATGCTAAGGCAATTATTAACTTCCATCAATTTCCATGTGGATGGAGCCATCATCCTAGGTGAGGGTCAATTGAAGCTGAAATCTACACACATACCTACAAGAGACACAGACTAGATAAGCTCATTTATGTGTCTGCATACAGTCTGGTGACATATATCCCTAGCTGTACACACCTGCAGGAACTATGATGTCAACATAATGTTAAGTTATATTCCTTGATTTGTGGCATGTGTCGTATGGCATATTGTGTCAATCCACAGACAGCTAACTGTGATATTTCCCATACGTAGCCTGTTGACACAGACATGTGTGTCTCACAATGTAATCACCTATTACTAAAAGGTGTGATTTTGTGTTTTGCTTCAGGTGTTTGACCAGTGAGATAGTGGTGCATGCTATACTATGTGTACTGTGCTCTCCAGAGGCAGCATTTTCTGAGGTGTCAGCTGTTTGGGAATGTGTCTGGTAAGGAGCTGAACACATGCAGGTGTGTGTAATGTGAGTGTAGGTGGTGCAGGATTTGAGCTGTGCATGTTGGCAAAATGCTCATTGACACATGTAATGAGTGCTGTTGGAGACACCATGGCAGCAAGGTTTGAAATGCAGTCGCATCTGTCGCACATTGTGTCTGTGTGTCATAGGAGTTTAGGGTTGGGAACACTTTCCATATCTCATCAGCAGGTCCTGCAAAGTTAGGGTCATGGTGCTACATCCTTGTGATTTACAGTCTGCTATACAGTGTTTGTAGGCACTCCTTGCAGTGAACATGTGAATAATACTGTATGCTTAGAGGACTTGTTCAACTTTGTTGAAATTATGTTGGTCTCTCAAGTATACGATGCCTATCAAGCAACCAGACAACACAATGGTTGTTGTGTGACATGATGTGGGAACACAGACATGTGTTTTGGGTACATAAATATACAGCATGACATGCTTAGGACATGGCAAGTGGACGCACATTGGCAAAAGGTGGCTGGTCCACTGCAGTAGGCCTCAAAGCCATGTCATACAGATATCTACAATTAATCTGTTGAAGGGCAGGATGCATGATTTGCTATGAAAGTGTCACCTATGATGTATCACGGCCACTGTGCTGCTTGTTTCAGCAAGTCTTGACATCTATGTCACTGGACATTGCACATTATATTGTCACACTGCAGCAGTGCTCCTAATCACCATCTTGTCAGTTCCCTAGTGACATACCACCTACCTTGGAACAGAAGGCATAATACATGCAAAAGCCAACTGTGTGCCCAGGTTACTAATCAAGGCATCTACCTGGAGAAGGGTATGTGCAGCCTACAGAGCCTTTCATGATGTGGGACAGCTATGTGGATGAACAAACAGGTTGTGTCCTGCTTTTCATCATGAGCGTTGTAGTAACGTTTTGCGTGTGATGGCAGAAAATGTATTAGAGCATGGTACCCTATGTGAGAATGCTTTTGATGAGACCAAAATTAGTAGTTGCCAGGCACCAGCAATTCTGTGGACTCCCCTACTTTCCACAGTCTTTACAAGGTTCATAGGTTCATAGGTTCATACTAGGCTATCTGCCCTAGGGCATTTATAAGCCTAGCCAGAGTGTGTTTGGCTTTCGCCACCCATTTTAAATTAATTTTGCTATGCCCTTTTTCGAGTTTAGTATACTGTGCCTCTATCTAACAGTGACACAGAAATGATACCCAGGGTAAACCTACGATCTCCCATCCACTCATCAAGATTCCTCTTGAAGAGAGTCAATGAGGGACTCTGCCTAACCTGGACTGGGATTTTATTCCAGAGTGAAGTGAGCCTCTGGGTTATGAATCTGTCCCTCCAGCATGTCCTATTTATTTCAGTGCTGAGGTTCAAGTTTCTCGAGTATGTAGCTCTATGGGATTTAGATTTTCTGAGGTGCAGCATGTCCATTAATTCCGGGTTGGACATGGCTTTATACGTCAGGCACAGATTGCCTCTGAGCAGGCGGTATGCCTCTTTAACCGGGCAGCATATGGCATCTGTTTGAGCCCTTTGATCCTCTTGGTGAGGTACTTTTGGGGTCTTTCCAGTTGCTCAGGTGTCTGGTAAGGTACATCCCAAAAGGAGCATTGTACTCAATTATGGGCCTGATGAGGAATGAGTAAAGAGGCACGATGACCTCCCCTGATCTAGATGTGAATCCCTTCATGATTAGGTGGGCTATATAAAATGTTTTTCTAACCACTTTGGCCACGTGGTTGTCAAATGAGAGATTGCTATCAATTTGGATCCCCAGGTCCCTAATTACTTCTTCCATACTTAATGGATTACCACCTATGTGGCAATTTGTAGGCACTTTGTTTTTGCCAAAGGGGATGACTATACACTTTTTGGCATTTAGCTTGAGGCCATGGCTCTGGCACCAGTTGTCTGTTTCTATGAGGCCCTTTTGGAGGATGCTTGTGTCGGCTGGAGAGTTGATTATGGCGCTCAGTTTGCAGTCATCTGCGAACTTGGTCAGCCACAGTCCTTCCGTGTTGGCCTGTACCTCCGAGAAATATATACCAAACAAAAGAGGTTGCAGGACTGAGCCTTGTGGGATGCCACTTGTAACTGGTTTGGAGTCTGACATGGCTCCAGCAATTCTAACCATGTGGATTCTGTACTTGAGCCAGTTTGCAACCCATCTAGTGACATAGGGGTTTATATTTAAGCTGGTGAGCTTATCTATAATGCCCGAGTGGGGTATTTTATCGAAGGCTTTTGCGAGGTCTAGGTAGGCTGTGTGGACCACCTTCCCCTCGTCAATGGCCTTGGTGACTGTTTCAAAGAAATTGACCAGGTTTAAGAGGCAGGATCTGCCCTTAACAAAGCCAAACTGGGTAGAATCCAGTGTCTGTAGGTCCCCAATATCTTTATTTATGAGGTCCATGATGATCCTTTCCATAGCTTTGCAGACCACGCTAGTCAGGCTTATGGGGTGATAGTTTCCAGGATCCGTTGAGGCACCACCTTTGTGGAGAGGGACCACTGTTGCTGTATGCCACTCTTTGGGTACATATCCTGTAGTAAGACTGAGACTGAACAGTAGTTTTATGTTTGGGTTTAGCTCTTCTTGGAGTTCATGTAGGACGCAGCCCGGGACACCGTCTGGTCCCATTGATGCTGTGTTTTTTGCTTTGGAGAGGGTGGCTCTTACCTGAGCATCTGAGATGTCAGGGGGGCAGCACTCCGCTGGGATAGATATTTTCCCTTTTGGTGGGGAGGGGGGAGAGAAGTTTGTGCTGAATCTGTCAGCTACGATGTTGGCAATGTCTGTGGGTTCGGTGTATTTTTTGTCATTTTGGACTAATTCTGAGCATATCTGGGAATTCCCAGCCAGGTTCCTAACATAACTAAAGAAAGCCTTGTGATTATCCTTAGTGTCCTGTGCAATTTTTCTCTCTAAGCTGGCCTTAGACGATTTTATGAGTGCCCGTAGTTTTTTGCTAATACTGATCAGAGATGCCTTCCCTTTTTGGGATTTTGCTCTATCATGTAGTAGCTTCCTCCTTCTATTGTATAGTTTGTTTATGGCTGGGGTCCACCAGACAGGACGTCTGCCTTTGGAGGACTGGGTCTTGGTTTTATTTGGGATTGCATGATCCATGCATTCCTGAAGGTGTTCATAGAATGCATTTATAAAGGATTCTGCGGTCTGGGCCGTATTTTCCACAGGCCCGGAGGCTTTGAAGGATTCCACCTCGGTTTTGAGGAGTGTGAAATTTGCTTTAGAGAAGTTTTTTACTGTGGTTTTCTGGGCAGGGGGTGGGGTCGGGATGTGAATATCCAGTGAGATTAGTTTATGGTCTGATCTTACCAGTGAGGGATACACTTCTGGTCTGGAGCAGAGTCCCCATGTTGGTGATGATCAGGTCCAGTATGTTTTCCCCTCTTGTGGGAGTGGTAACAAGTTGTTCCATAACATTTGAGTTTATAAATTCTAGGAAACTTTGGGCTAGGGTGTTGGAGCTAGAGTAATGCTCCCAGTCTATGTTTGGGTAGTTGAAGTCGCCCAATATAATTGTGTTTGGAGAGACCTTCATATTTTCCAGTGTTCTCAGGAAGGCCAAGTGGGGTTCCTGGGTTTGGGAGGGTGGTCTGTAGCAGGCTATAAACTGGAAGGCAGTTTTACCCACTGTTAGTTGCACATGGATAGTCTCTGATGCTTCGTGCTGTGCCACCAACCAGGAGGTGTGGGTATCTTTGACGAATATTGATACTCCCCCACCTTTTGTGGTTCGGTCCAAGTTTTGGGGCCAAAAACCATGGTATGAGGTATAACCTGGTAGTGCTGTGGTGCTCTCGGGGGCCTTGAACCAGGTTTCTGTTACTGCACAGATATCAATGTTCTCCATGCTAAGGAGAGTTTCGAGTGCATGCATCTTGAGGTTTAGACTTCTGGCATTGAGTAGCATTACTCTTAGTTTCTTATCCCTTGTGATACCTTTGGAGGTGGGTTTGTCTTTTGAGCCTTGCCTAAAAAAGGCACTATGGGGGTAGCAAGAGCCTTTGCCAATATCCGAAAGCCCAGGGGTGACAGGTGCAAGCCGTCCCAAGCGAAGCATCGTGGCTTGTCGAGCATGTCATCCCAGGCTGACAGGCATTGGATCCCCTTTGAATGACACCAATACTTAAGCCAGTTGTTGAAATTGATCATCTTGTCTTCATATTGTGGCATCATTCGTGGTGAGGGTAAGATGCTACTCAAGGTCAGGGTCATACCGGCCTGGGCTACATGCTCAGAGAGCTCCTCTATGTCTCTTTTCATGTAGTCCAGGGAGGTACGTCTTAGGTCATTCACACCAGCATGGACAATGACTGAGTCATATTTGTACTTGCCTTGGAGTGACCTGAGTGCTTGTGTTATGTGGCGGATCATAGCACCCGACAGGCAGCTCACCATGACCTTCTCCTTGTTCAGCCTGGTGAGCAGGACGTCAGTGTGCCTGACGATAGAGTCACCTATTACAAGTGTATCAGGTATGTTGTTTAGCCTTAAGGGCTGTGTCTGTTCGGCACACTGGCTTTGTGAGCTATGTGTTGCACGTGTTTTGTTTTGGGGTAGCGGTTGCTTGGGTATCTGCTTTGGAGGTCTCTGCTGTTTAGGCAGATTTTTATTTTGAGCCTCCGAGTATGTTTTTGTGTGTTTATGTGTTTGGTTTGCTGTCGTGGTAGGTCTATGTGAGACTGGAATTGTAGTGAGTGCGGTTTCCTTCTCCTCCTGACTGGTTATGCTAGTACTGAGTTGAGAGAGCTTAGCCTCCAGTTTGGCTATATGGTTGCATCTCTCACATGTGTTGGAATTTGTTGGCAGGAAGAGAGGGTTGTCTGTGTACATGAGGCAGTTGTACCATTGCCTCAAGATTCCCAGATTCACCAGCTGGACCAGAGAGGAGATTGACAACTGACCTTTGGACATTGGGAATTCCTTTATAATTGAAAAAAAGGGCCAATGGGGAACAAGGTACTCAAGGGGAGTTTGTGAATGTGTAGTGCTTTTAATTTTTTAGTGCTGACTTATATAATTGCTTTAGTGAGCAAGTGCCAGGTAACTTAAATGTAATGTGTTACAGGTAACTTAAATGCAAAAATGACAAACAGTAACTTTCTTTCAAGTGAAACAAGGAAATAAGTACAGTAAGTAATGTAGATATCACTAGGGATCCACAGAAGTGCTGAAAAGCCACGTTTTAGGTGGAATTAGCATTTCAGGGAAATAACAAGCAAACAACAACAGACAAAGCTAGATTCAGCACGCCTGGATCTAGTCTATGCTACAGCAAACAAGGTGTATCAATTTCAGTAAGAAACAGTTCAAATATGCAGGCACTATAAACCTTTAACCAGAAATTCCCAGCTCAGAAGGGCAGAGTCCAGCCTCTCCTCCCACAAGAGAGCAGACCACGAACCTTCTTAATGTAAAATAACTGGCCTGAAGCCCAAGTGCTTAAACCAGAACTAATACACTTTTAGAATAACAGACACTGAGCCCTCAATCAGCAGTTCCCAACTTAGAAGGATGTAAGCTACCTGTCCTGCCACCACAGTGAAGGCTACAAACCTTCTTAATGTAAAACAACTGGTCTGAAGCCCAAGTGCTTAATCCAAAAGACTTAGAATGATAGCTACACTTTAATCAAGTTACTACCAAGCAGTAATAAATACAATTGAATACTTTAAAGAATGTTTGGATTAGTGCTCAAGTTATACAAACAAAGCTAGATTCAGCAGGCCTGGATCTAGTCTATGCTACAGCAAACAAGGTGCACCAATTTCAGTAAGAAGCAGTTCAAATATGCAGGCACTATAAGCCTTTAACCAGAAATTCCCAGCTCAGAATGGCAGAGTCCAGCCTCTCCTCCCACAAGAGTGCAGACCACGGACCCTCTTAATGTAAAATAACTGGCCTGAAGCCCAAGTGCTTAAACCAGAATTAATACACTTTTAGAATAACAGACACTGAGCTCTCAATCAGCACTTCCCAACTTAGAAGGATGTAAGCTACCTGTTCTGCCACCACAGTGCAGACCACAAACCTTCTTAATGTAAAACAACTGGTCTGAAGCACAAGTGCTTAAACTAAAAGGCTTAGAATGAGTTACACCAAGCAGTAATAAATACAACTGAGTACTTTTAAGATGACGCAAAAGCAAAATAGAGTAGGAAGAAACTCAAATACAGTAAAAGCAGATAAATTTTTTTTTTTTTTTTTTTTTGAGTGAGCAAATGAGATGGGCCCAGGAGGAGTATCCAAGTGCAAATTTACAAGAGGGGCAGGCAGTTTCAAAGCCACCAAGATTAACACCAAAACAAAAACATGGAGGGTGGGTGGGGACATACTGAAAAAACAGAGTCACAACTTCCAGCTAGATATTGCTCAATGCAACACAAACAAATTAATTTAAATTGTGTATTATTTGAAAAAAGTGCAGATAAAAATTTACTTAACTTCACTTATGCGTTCAGTTGATTGCATGCAGGTCTTCGCTGGCCAAAGCTCACAGTTTAAACAGAAAATAATTCATTGTACCACTTGTATAAGACAGAAACTGAATAGCAATGAAGTAAACTGCCCCCACTTATCACTGGCTATGCAGGTTTTTTAACAAACCTTAACTGAAAAAACAGTCACAACTTCCAGCTAGATATTGCTCAATGCAACACAAACAAATTAATTTAAATTGTGTATTATTTGAAAAAAGTGCAGATAAAAATTTACTTAACTTCACTTATGCGTTCAGTTGACTGCATGCAGGTCTTACCAGGCCAAAGCTCACAATTTAAACAGAAAATAATTCACTGTACCACTTGTATAAGACAGAAACTGAATAACAATGAAGTAATCTAACCCCACTTATCACTGGCTATGCAGGTTTTTTAACAAGCCTTAACTGAAAAAACAGAGTCACAACTTCCAGCTAGATATTGCTCAATGCAACACAAACAAATTAATTTAAATCATGTATTATTTGAAAAAAGTGCAGATAAAAATTTACTTAACTTTACTTATGCGTTCAGTTGATTGCATGCAGGTCTTAGCTGGCCAAAGCTCACAGGTAATTGTGTCCTTCCAGTACACACCACTTGGTTAGTGTCCAACTGCAGAATACCTGTGTAAAACACCCACCTTACATTCACAGAGTATGCATACTGCACTTCCCAAACATGTTTGTCTGTGTTCTGTACAGACACCTTGGATGCCTCTCATCTTGGAACATGATGGAAGTAACTGCAACACTTACTTGCACAAAGAACAACTAGCATGCAGTGCCAAGCAGTGTCCCCAGACATCTGAGTCGTGTCATATGAAATGCCATGAAAGGAGTTAGCATGTATATGAGCAGTAGCAATGTCATACACTACTGACACTGGACCACACACCGTTTGTTTTACTCATGGCCAGATCACACCCACCTACTCTAACCGGAGGACCTCAGTGAATGTCAAACTATGCAATGGATGAGGGGAATATGACTTACTCCACTTACCATGGACTGAAAAAGTGTTTGACAACATAAGGCCAACATGCCTTACTTAAACCTGTGTAGGTTATTTACAGAGTGGTATGTCAGCTGGTGAATAGGTAAGTGTCTGATAGTCATATTCTGGGAAGATGGCATTGGGAGACGTATGCTACAATGATGTCAGTCAACAACGGATTACCCCAGACATCATTAATAGAATACCCCTTCTAGCCATTCCCTTCTCTGCAGTCAAAGCCACTGTTAGTGACCTCTGACTGACTACATTAGCAGGTGATTGCATATTAGGAGCTGTCACTGAATCCCACACAGAACCAACAGTTATCCAGGATGGCCTGAGACACACATTCAGTTGTTGTCAGAGCCACTGACAAATAGTAAATGCCAACAACTGCACAATATTATCCTTTGGGAAGTCATCCACCCCTGGAAAATATGGTAGTGTCTGCACACCACACACACAGTTGAGCCATTACTCATGGAGTTATGTGCACAGAGAGCAATATACCCTTTGACTTTCACTGGTTAGTATGATGTGGGGATCCATTCAGTTTTGTAGAACCTATACAGAAAGGTATGGCATGTAACTCGCAGACTGTCATTGTTATACCGTATTTGGCACTCATCACACCTATCATTGAGTGCAATGGCACCTTTAGTATGTCACTACACAGGCATATCTTACAACTGTAGCAGCCACACAGGTTCCATGGTAAATCAATACACATTGTAGATAACATGTCCTATGCAGTCCGTGCCAAGACTGTACATGTGTAGTCTGTGTCCTACATGCTTTGGAGGGATGTGTAAGGCTGCCTTACACGAAGTTGTCGGATCACACTGTGTACCTCCCACATATCCAAGACAGGACTGACACATCTTACCTGTTCTACACACCTACACCATCACTGTGGTATAAATAGTACATAGCGGAGAGACAGGTATGTAACACAGACACAGCAGCCCATATGTAATAGGCCCCCCCATGCATGTGAAGCACACATCTGTTGTAACACACATCATGTGCAAGCTACACAATGGAATGCAGAATAAGGCATTCATAACTGGTGTAGGACAAATGTCTGTAATGGACATAGGATATTTGTAGATGGGTCATCTCCATCACCACAGCTTGTAGATGTGTTAGATCCCAAAAACCCTGGTGACACTTATCAAGTGTATCAGACCTTTTCAGATATTATGGATGTATGAGTACACTGAATGATGCCATTGTCCTTGTTAGCCTGTTATACACATATGAACCTATGGACCCATGCACCTATAGTGCCGTACCTTGTGAAGGACATATTTCTTCTGTGCTGACATTTTATCCTCTGCTGTGATGTCTATGGGTATATTGCTGCTGTCTATCCATAGGTGTCCTCTACAGACTCCTGAAACTGAAACATAAACAGGTCCGTGACACACCTTTCATTGTGTAAGTATACAGTCATTACAACAACATACAACATAAGGTACACAAAATTATGTGGCTTACTCATTATAAATGTCAGCATACAGTATCCGTCAATAACCACTACAAGTGGCATGGCTAAACAATGCATTACACTAGTTCATGTTAATTTATATAGTTATCCTGTGCATCAAACATGTAGCTTCATTCCCTGCATTGATGATGAGGATGACAGAGATGTGGCACAGGTATCATCACTTGCACAGGGTGTTGTGTGGGGGTGCAGGAGGCCTAGGCTGACCCAATAGGTTGAAAGCATGTGTGTGAGTCAGGAAGGGAAGCAGGTAAGATGAACCATGGAAATGTGCTGTGTGTGTGTCAGCAGGTGACCTGCATTTGACAATGGTGTGTGAGTGTGACTGAACACAGTCAAGCTGAATGATAGCCCTACATGTGTGTATGTTGGACAGCTTTGAACTGTGCATGGTAGACCTGACAGTTCACCATCTCCACCCACGAACACAGGAACTGGCTCTCCCAGGAGTTGCATTGGCACCTCCATGGCCAAGGTTAGAAGTGGTGCTAGTATCTGATGGTGACTGCTGTCTGCTGGGACCGTGTCCTCCACAGGAAAGCCCAGGACCATAAGCCCATGGCCTACTATGTCTTGTTGTGGACAGCACACTCCCCTCTGTAGCGCTGGATGTACTGCCACTATGGAAGCATGATTGTGCATGGCTACGAGGACTCTCAGCAGATGGAGTTACTGACCTACGTCCACAGGTCCGGCGTTCGACTCCAGTCAGATATTCTAGCATAGCCAATGTGCATTCCAAGACAGATATTCTGCGATCTGTCTCAGACCACCTTCTTTCCACTGCATCAGTGAACCCATCCAAGGTGTCACCAATACAGTGGAGGCAGTCACGGATATCCGACTGTACTGTATCCATAACCTTAAGCATATGTCTGGAGTTCCTTTCAGAATGTTCCTGTGCCTCCATGATGGCCCGAAACATGTGCCAAGTGACCCGTGATGTGACACCTGCAACAGGTGGTAGAAGGAGAACAGGCCTCCTACGAGCACCCCTATCAATCTGCCTGTGTGGAACCTCACCAGCTCTCTGTCTCTGGCAAAAGTTTACACTCACTGTAGCCATAGTTGCCACACTTTCCTGTTCAGTGTTCCCACCTTCTGATTGTCCAATAACTGTGGCCTCTGGGGACCGAGTATGTGTAGGCATACTGACTGTGTGCAGTGACAATGAGGGCAGAAAAGGGATGTCAACCTCTGGGACAAATTCAGTCCCTGAAAGCCACACCTGTGCCTCACTCTGGCCACCATCATCATCAGAGTTGGAAGAGACACTGACATCCGGTTGTGCATGGGGACAGAGATCAACTCCCCTGGTCACCTATGATAAAGGGAAAGCAGTACATTAATACATGCACTATTATGTTCTGCAATACTATATTACAATATACATAAAGCTCTATACACTGTTGTCATCAATACAGACCAGTTTAAAATCCAACCTCATATAGTAGGACATGAATACACTACTTTTCCCACAAACAGCTGTAGTCACTTATAAATAAAATCTCTTTACACAGCAATCTCATCAGCAACAAGGATGGCACAGTGATGCAGTGGTAGCATTGTTGCCTCACAGCATGAGGTTCTCTGGTTTGATTCTCGGCTGGAGAGCCTTGAGTCTGCATGTCCTCCTTGTGTTCATATGGGTTTTCTCTGGGTGCTCCGGTTTTCTCCCACATTTCAAAAGACATGTCTGGAACATTTCTCCCTGGGCCTCTACTGAAAATTGGCTTTGTTCCAAGTCCAACATTCCCAGTAAACAAATGTTAAATAAATAAAATAAATAAAAACAGTGAGGTATGCTGTTGACATTTGTGAAGTCTCTGGGCAGTTGACACATATGACTATCTGTTATGCTCTGACAATAATGTCACATCTATCAGTGTGGTCACACCTACAAGGCATAGGTATGACTCTAGTGTGTGTACAGTCAGAAAATATTTGTGCAGTTGGCAATTATGTCGATAGTACAACAATCTAGGCAGCAGGCCTGGGATGACACTTTAGGGAATACATTGCTGTAACTCTGCATATGTAACAAAACAGTGTTGTGCTTACCAGGAGCAGGACCACGGCCTTGTCCGATACCTGATGGACCTGTGAAAAGTTGAGGGGAGGTGATGTAAGTAGCACTGCATGTTGCACCACAACAAGGTAATACATCCACATATCTCACATTTACAGTAGCTACTGTGTTAACTGGTATTTTGATCAAAATCTGCATATGTGATTCAACCTGCAGTTAAACCTCTCCCCCCAAGAGCAAAGACCTGACACCCATGTAACAGTATGTACACCCTGACACACTGAATATTACTGCATTCCAATGCTGATCAAACTAAGCTTAGCTGGATGCTCCTCTGCCCTGGCAACTGTGGCACCCACATCCACGCTATACAGTGTGATTGATGCCTGTGAGCTGTTGTGTGTTCCTAGATTTGTCAGGAATTCCTCAGTGGCTGAGAGTGTTTTTTCTGCTGCAGGCCCTCCACTGGTGACAGCATGATCCCTAGCTAAATCTGCTGCTCTTCTGCATGCAGCATTAATTATGTCTGTTGCACTGTGTCAAACCTGCCCATATATCCTGCTCCTATGACCTATGGCATTCATATCACAGACAAGGTAAGCCCCCAGTGCTGCCCACTGTTCCCTGTTTTGCCTCCCCCTGGATAGTAGGAGTTCATGGTGTTGATAGAGACTTTCCAGTATTATATCATTCTCAGCATCTGTGAAAGGGGCATGGCATCTGGGATACATGTTTTCTGAAAAACAACAAAATGGGAACACGTCAGGATCGCATACGTGGAAGTACACAATGTAGAGGTACAACATGAACATAATGGCAGGCAGTATCCAATGCTTGATCACACATGCCATATTCCACAGTGTGCAAACATACTAAGCATGTGGATACTAGCAACAGCCAGCTATTCCCATGTATGCCATGACAGATACTGCTATATGATCATACATCCAACACTGGGGTCCATTGTAGTGTGTCCCCTAGGGGCAACCCCCTGATAATATGTCAACACAACAGTGACAAACAAATAGCAGTTTGCTATTACAACCACTATAAAGGGACAGTCCCACGAGACCAGTGTGCCACATTGACACAAAACATTCCACCCCTGATGTATTGCATGTCCTCTGTAGGTGTAACAAATATGGAGATCAATGACATGTCATTACCACAGTCCTAAGAAAGGCTTAATGCGGTAATCCACATTCCCCTAAGTATATTCACACATATGCATCATGTTGTAAACAAAAAGATTACATACCTGATGGAGTACAATACCCCTCTGTTGATATGTGCAGATATATAAAGATTTTGACAACACGTTTACTGTGTGAAGAAAGTCTCATACAGACTGGTTCCCCATAGTCAGCTGTTTGCCTTTTTAACATGCTTCTCATTACCAGGTGATCGCCTCTTAACCAATCTGTGGTTCTGAAATGATAATTGCTGTCAACACAGCTGATTTGCAGTATCATTGGGCATCATCGAAAAGCTAACACAAGTTGGCATAAATCCCTATCTCATCAGGTGGGTGGCCAACTGGCTCACTGACAGGACCCTCAAAGTCAAAATAGGTGCTCTCCACTTCCGATAGCAGACCTGCCACTAGTAGAGTTCCCAGGGATCTGTCCTGGGACCCCTACTGTTTGGCATCTACTTCTTGGAGGTCTAGGCAAAGACAAAAGGCCTGTGGCTGACCATGTTTGCAGATGACTGTAAGTTGGGAGCTGTCATTGACTCCCTAAATTATGTTAACATACTGCAAGAGGCTCTCACAGCAACTAATGACTGTTGCCAAAGTCATGGTCTCAAGCTAAATGCAAAGAAATTTATCATCATGCTATTCAGCAAAAACATGGCCCCTACTTATTATCACATCAACGGCAACCCCCTAAGCACACAACCTGTGGTGAGAGACCAGGGCACTCAGGTTGATAACCTCACATTCGACCATCACGTGGCGGCATTGGTCAGAAAAGCCTTTTACTTGGTTCATCTCATAAGTAAAGGGATTGCAGCCTGAAAAAAGGAGGTTATTACCTCTCTATATTCCTCCCTCATTAGACCAGTAATTGAATATAATATTCCATTTGGTATGCACCTCTCCAAACATCTGCACCAACTGGAAAGGCCACTGAAATACCTCACAAAGAGAATCCATGGCCTCCAACACCTGCTCAAATCACTATCACTCTATTCGGTATCATACAGATTGCTCAGGGGTGATCTCTGTCTCACCTACAAGGCAATCTCGGCTCCTGCCCTACTAGAGATGCTCCATATCTGTACGTCTTCACACATTAACCACTTGAAAGGCCTGAGTTTGATATGTGACATTAACAAAACCTGCTGGAGAGACAGGTTTGTCTCCCAGAGGCTGCCCCTTCTCTGGAATAGACTTCTGATACATGTCAAACAGACCACCTCGCTGACCCTCTTCAAGCACAACCTTGATGCTTGGATGGGAAACCACAAATTTGTCCCAGGGGTTTCACCTGTCCTTCAATGACAGGGGAGACAGGTGCTGACTGAGATTTCTTTTTGGGGATAAACTCTTAGCTAGGCTTGTAAGGGTCTCAGGGCCTAGTAATCTCCTATGATCCTATGATCAGCCAATGACATGCAACCACTGAGCAAGATATAAGGCTTTCATGTTGGTTAGAAGCCATTTCTAATTTGTCATGCTGGATATTACTGGGGTGTGGAGATTACATCATCACAGAGGATAGGTCTGTAGGAGTTACTTTTACATACAGCTATGTGTGCTATAGGCTGCAGCTGCTGATGCAGGCAATAGGTATAGGCAGAGAGTGTGAACACTTTGGAGGACAACAAGCTGTAAGAGTAACTGTGGGAGCTGTTTCAGCCTTGTTTTAGAGGCACAGCCAGACTGAGGGTACCCCTCCCACTCAAATTAAGGCATGTGTTTAAGTATGTTAGGCAATAGTATCACTAACAGAGTACTAGACAATATGTTTGTTGTGTCCTTATGCAACATAGGGGGTAAATATAACATTAAGTCAACCATTTGGGTAACTGTCAAGCCACGTGTTACAGCTTGGTACTCATTTGGAATGTGTATGCTGGCAGTCATCGTTACTAGCAGGGACTTCATATGTTTGTTAGTTGTGCAGCTGTGCTAATCACTAATGTGATTATGAATGGATTATGTTCTGCACTCTGATATTCATAGGTTCATAGGTTCATAGATGTGTACTAGGCTAATGGCCCTGGGGCCTTTACAAGCCTAGCCCATAGAAGTGGCCTGGCATTGTGACACCTGTCATTAGTTCTCAGTGCATCTATCAAGTAAAGCCACTGGAGTGATCCCCGGGATGAACTATTTTCCATCCACTCATCAAGATTTTGCCTGAAAAGGGTTAGTGAGGTGCTCTGCTTGACATGTATGGGAAGTTTGTTCCAGAGCATGGGTAGTCTCTGGGTTATGAACCTGTCCCCCCAGCATGTTCTGTTGATTGTGGTAATGATGTTGAGGTCTCTGGAGAGTGTGGTGTGGAGGGATTGGGATTTCTTTAGCTGTAGCATTTCTAACAGAGCTGGGACAGACATGGCTTTGTAAGTCAAGCAGAGAGCGCCTCTTAGTAGACGATATGAGACAGAGAATAGCTGGAGTTTTTTTGAGTCTGTCTGTGTAGGACATGTGTTTAATTGGTGGACCTCATTTGCATTACCTGGGTTTAAATTCTCTGCAAATGCATGTTAATGCATGACCTGACAGTTTATACACTAACAGTGTTGCTATAGGGATATGGAAGTGTATTCCTATCTGCAGGCCTGTGACTTCCATCAGTGAAACAGAGACATTTGATTTGGAATGCATTGTGTGGATAAAGAGTGCATGACTCGCTCATTAATTGCTGGCTTCACAATAATGTAATTTAAATGCTACATGCCATTGGATTTGAACCCAGGACTGTATGTGGCAAAGGTTACTAACTGCACAGCATTTAACAGACTGAGCTACTGAGTCACTGTTGCATAAGGTTTATTTGTCAAGGTATAAATGCACACATACAGGCTGTGACATAATTTTTTACATGCATCATTATGTGAAAGCTTTATATGGATGTATTTCTCCACCAGAGTCCCAGCTGAACAAGTCTGCTGTCATTAATGTTTTAGCTGGTGCATTTGTAAATGTTGCTGATAAACATGGACATTTACCTGCTATTAGAGACCTCACCTACATCCATTATTCTTTGTCTGGCTTTCTACTGGTGTACTCTTGCACCAGACTCCAAATTACACTCCCATTTCTTCCATTACTCTTTCAGCAGGTTTGCTCAATGTGGCATGATGCACAGCTCTGCTAGAAAATCCCTTAATGACTGTAACTCAGTTATTATATATTGCTTAAACCACCTAGTTTAATTAACAGCTGTGTGGTGTGGCAGGTTAATGCAGTGGTCTGCAGGTGCGATGGTCTTGGGTTTGATAGGGGACAGGTGTTTATTATCATTTAAAACACATATATCAATATAGCTCCATTTAGCTGAGCTTAGCAACACTGCACGATGTATTGTGTTGCTCAAAAAATCTTTAACGAAAAGAAAAATGGGGAGACAGGAAAGTGATAAAATGGGGTGTAAGCAGGGGGAAAAGGCAGGTAGGAATGTGCAGGAAGGGCGTAGGAAAGGACCATAGCTATCCATTTCATGTACAGCAACAACTGTGCACTCTGACAGAATTTGCAGTGAATTTGGTCTCTTACCCCCAGAGAGAGTGGTGTGGACAACATAACTGCTTTATCAAGGCAATTGGACCAAATTATGTGTCTAGTGGACACGTGCAAAATGGAGAGCTATGTATGGGACAATATATATATTTTTTTGGGACAGGTGTCCATTTGTTTTTAAAGATGAGAGTGGAATGTTGGGGAAGGGACATGGGTACCTGTGGGGGACGTAAGTTGGGTAGGTGAGGAAGCTTTTGCAGACAGACAAGACAGACAAGACAGCAGACAGGGGTGGTGTATGACACAGGAAGGGGGTGAACACCTTGGATGGGGAGGGTGTTGTGGAATCAGTCCCTTGTGCCTCCACAAGGTAGCAGCATGATGCATATCCCTACCCATGGGAATATTGGCACTGTTCCGGCACTGCCCCAGGGGTGGCAGTGGCGGAGGTTGAGATCTGGGGCGAGACCAGGGTGGCCAGCATGTTTTCCATCTGGCGCAGGAGTTGTCCAAATACAGGGTCCATGATCCTGTCTACCAAAACTAGCAGTTCGTCATGGGTGACAACTCCCCTCCACCACTGCTCCCAGAGGGGAGCCTGTCCCCATCCCAAGGGGCAGAACTACCAGATGCCACAGGTAGTGCTTGGGCAGCAGAGGAGGCACCACTGGTCTGGATCCCAGACGTGCTGGGTCATGGTGCCACGGCCATAGGAGGCAAGGTAAGCAGATCACCTTATACCAGCCAACCTTGACCTGCTAAAGTAAATTAGTTATAAAAATAAGTTAAGGTTAGTAATAACCAAACCAATGCTAGTATTAATATAATGGAACATAATATTGATTAATACAAATGCATATTAAGGTATATTATGTGGAACACAACATTAAGTAACATAACAGAAAGTTTGTTAACAGCTAGCCAGTTTGAAATAACCCATAATGCCAATAAAAGAGTTAGTTTAACAAAATATATTCATATTAAATCATAATAATAAATAATAAGTTAACGTTTAACAAAATATAGTTAGTTGAACAAAATATATTAATATTAAATCATAATAATAAATAATAAATTAAAGTTTAACAAAATATAGTTAGTTGAACAAAATATATTAATATTGAATCATATTAATAAATAATAATAAATTAAAGAAGATAAGGGGTGGGGAGAGAAAGAAAAACATATCATTAGTGAAGTCACAGATAATATCCCTAAAAAGACCCCTAATACATAGTTCTATAGGTCTTCAGTGTCATCTGTGAGCACAGTGACTACGATTCCTCTACAGATGATGTAGCATGTACATACCTCTCAAGCTGATAGCATGGGACAGTGTTGGCCAAGTACTAAGAAATGCAGGCACACAACTACATGGAGCTGTTTCACATAATGTGCATGTACATGACTAGAGCTGTCTCACATAATGTGCATGTACATGACTAGAGCTGTCTCACATAATGTGCATGTACATGACTAGAGCTGTCTCACATAATGTGCATGTACATGACTAGAGCTGTCTCATATAATGTGCATGTACATGACTACCAAGGTGTTCTGTAAATGAATTTGACTATACAGTACATTCCAGCTAATCAATTATCTGCTAATCAAGGGCCAGATAGATTGGGTGGTTGTAATTACATAACAATAAATGTTGACAGTTGAGAGGTATGTTTGTGTACATTAAATAGACTGGACAGCCATCATGTCTTAGTTGGCAGGCATGGGAGTAGAATCCAAAAGCTGTGACTGCAGCAGATCTCTGCAAATAATGTAAGAACTGACTGCAGCAGCATAGAACAGACATGCAATGAATACAGCCACACTACAAGTATTAAGACTCATTATATGAAACCACAATTCTGCTTTACACTTTATTGGTGTTGCTGCTAAGTGTGTGTGAAGTCTACATATGATATCTGCTCATAAAGTGGGCTACTTTACCCTTATACTTTCTGTTCCTGGAGTGGGAGGAAAAGAGGTAATTATGTGACTGAAAGTGGCCTGGAGACAGCCTTGAACCATACTGTGTGTTGTGCAATACATTTTTCAAGCAATTACTTTTGCATTCTACAGTTATTACAGTTTTATAGTTGACTGCAGTGACATTAGAACAGACATGCAATGAATACAGCCCTACTGCAAGTATTTAGACACATTTTTTATGAAACCACAATCCTGCTTTACATTTTATTGATATTGCTGCTAAATGTCTGTGAGATATACACACGATATCTGCCCATAAAATGAGCTACCTCACCCTTATACTTTCTGTTTCTGGAGTGGGAGGAAAAGAGTGCTTTACGTGACTGAAAGTGTTGTGCAATACATTTTTCAAGCAATTACTTCTACATTCCACAGTTATTGCAGTTTTACAGTTGACTGCAGCAACATTATAATAGGCATGCAATGCATACAGCTCTATAGAAATTATGTTATGACACTACAAACTTTACACCTTATTGCTTACTGTTATTCATATTGTTTATTGGTTATTGCACTACAATTTTTATTGTTTATTTATTGAACTACAGTTTTTATTGTTTATTCTTTATTGCACTACAGTTATGCTATATCTGTACTTACTACACTCATGGTGCATCCATGGTGCCCAGCATGGGACTGTGTGTTGCGAGTCCTGTCAGCTGCACCTGTTGGACGAGAAGCAAACCATTATGCATACCAGTTTTGCACAAATTTAGCTTGTATTTAAGTAAAGTATTGGCAGAAATACTTACATATGTCTGAGACATGCCCATCCCTGGCATCTTGGACCCAGGTGTCCAAAGTTCTCCTCTTTCTAAGCTTCAGGTCATCATAGTCATGACACCACTGCTCACCAGTGTGGGGGATACCAGTAGCGCTGGTAAGTTCCCTGGCCAAATGATCTCAGGCCTCAGCCTTACATTCTGAGCCCTGGTAACCTCTCTGCCACAGCCTAGGTTCATAATTGTGCACCAGGATCCCAACAAAAACCCTGGACTCCAGCACACCCCATTTCCACACCCAAAAGTGCGCACACTTTCCAACACCGCCTGGCATACCAACAGTTAGTCAGACTCCAATGAATGCTACAGAATTCCTGCCTATTGCCCTTCATATAGGCTGTTTTCCTGCCCTTACACGTCATACTGCAACATTCAAAAAATCATTGCATTGCTTAGCATCATGCAAACCTGCTTAGCAGAGCTGAGCATTGCGTAAACTTGCTTAACCATGTTTTAGCGAAGTTTAGCGATGCACAAACAGGAATAGCCGTTGATCATGTTTTAGTAGTGCTTAGCACCACACAGCTTTTACAAATGTAACAATTTTGTTTTTAAAGTGCACAAAAAATTAATTTACATTGAAAAAATGGTATGAGTGCTAGGGACTTGAACTCAGGACCTACTAGGTTTTAAACCGTGACTGTACCCATTTAGCTACTTGGAAAGCATGCAAACTAGTATACCTTTACATATACTACTAAGGTACCTGTTACTGTTGCTGAGCACTGCACCACACCATGCAAATGGGCTTAAACAAAACCAGACACGAATAATTAATTACATCCAATTTCTATTTTATCAGGTGTCAACTGTATATATCTCAGCCTAGCTTGGCACTGTTGTGCTCCACACTGCACCACGCAAACAGACATTAAAAAAATAAAAATGAAGACAATTCAAACACAAAATATTAATGCACTGCACATTTCAATAGTAACAGGCTACATTACAGGGAGTCTCACCCTATACATAATATCTGACCAGGAATTCCCTGGACAATCCACAACCACGGGATAGCCTCCACACTTCTGCCTACATGGATTCAGTATCCCTGTTACTATGCTCTCTGTTGGCAGCACACCATAATTAATATGCATTGTGTGCTGCCAAGGGGATCCATGGCTGTGTACACGGGTATATTCCATGTAGACTCTACACAGAACGTACACGGATTTTATTGAATCCTGAGAATAGCTTTAGTGACAGTAAGAGTAATGCACATACAGAAATAATTAAAATATTAACAACACAAATTGCCACAATCGGACAGGAAGACATTAGACAATATTATACTAGTAGGTACTGCAAAAACTATGGCTTCACTTTGTAATTGCTTTGATATTGCACTTCGTCAGTTGTAGTGTGATATATTCCGATGTTCATATTGCACATGTATGGAGTGATAACTCACTCCTGACTCTTGCACATTCAGGAAGTAATAGCATAAGAAATCAGGCTAACTGTATCAGTTAACTGAAGCAATTTGCCAGAGTAATTACTATAGATGATACGTCAGAGGAAGTGGCACATCAGGTCATCAGACTTCTCTAGTGTAACTCATTACCACAACTGGCTGACAAACTGTACAGTAAGCACACACTACAACTTCAGACACTTCTCCCAGACAACTCCCCCCACCCCAACACCCACAACCAGGCTACACTGCACCAGCCACTCTTTGTCTGTCATTGCTCCTAAAATATGACAATCCTGCACCCACCTAAAGAAACTACAGTCCCCTTCCCACATTCAAGGATGAACCTCAAAACTCCTCCACACCAAATTAAACTGTACTTGTCGCACAGCAGGCTGCATCATGTACCTCTCACCCTCTAGTCTCACTGTCTCAACTACTAACACCTCTTAACTTCAGCTCTCCTACCCTGACTTTCATTACCTCACAACATTTCCTCATGAGGTAAACCTGAAATATGTACATAAATACCTCTCAACTATACAGATTTTCACAGAATTACCAGATTTTTGTCTCATATTTTTGGTCTGTTTTTTCATAAAATTGTAGTTTTCTAGCAAATCGTTGGCATGTCATTAAAGACTGAAGTCAGAAAATAACGACAGACATTTCAGTTTCAGACTTCATACCCTTCAGAAAATGCATGCTAACACAAAACCCGTTATTTTCATTACATTGTTACTTTCTGCTTTCCATTTCACATTTTTCTTTGCAAATTATTTCACCTGGGCCATTTGTGATCATTGTGCTACCCCATTAAACAAATATATAAAACTTAATTTCTTGCTATATCCTGTACCTTCATGTTAAATTGTAGCATACTTTCCACGTTTTTCGATAGTTCTAAGCCATTGTTGAGCAAATGCAATGTGTGATTATTTTGACATAAAGTACATTCTTCACCTTTTCAGGAATCCTGTTTTAGGCCTTCAGAATGAATTTCTTCTTGGCAGTGCCTATATGCAGCACTTACAGGACAAGCCAGGCAGAACCTGTTAAATAATATTGCTAAAATAAATAATCCAGAATGGCTTTCACTGTATATTTATGGGATGGCTATTCATTGCCATTACAGTCATTTTTAACATTTTATTCTCTTAGTCACTTTCGGTAAAGCCCCTTCCTTTGTGCCATATTGGCCCATTCATTCTTCTGCGATAAGAACCCTATGCCTCATTCATTCTACAGGGATAAAATCCCTATGCCCCATTCATTTTCTGGGATAAGAACCCTATACCCCATTCACTCTGCTGGGATAAGAACCCTATACCCCATTCATTTTGCTGGGATAAGAACCCTACACACCATTCATTCTCATGGGATTGGAATCCTATGCCCCATTCATTCTCCAGGGATAAGAACCTTACACCCCATATATTCTGCTGGGATAAGAACCCTACACCCCATTCATTCTCCTAGGATAAGAATCATACAGCCCATTCATTTTCCTGGGATTAGAACCCTAAACCCCATTCATTCATTCTCCTGGGATAAGAACCCCATGCACTATGCATTCTCTTGGGATAATGGGTTGGGAGGGTGGCTTAATCGTTAGGGTGTTTGCCTTACAAGCACAAGGTGCAGGGTTCAGTTCTCATAAGGTATAATTGGCTAGGATTAAAATGGCTCACAAGGGCATATGCCTAGTACTAATCTATGAATCTATAAGAACCCTATACTTTATTCATTCTCCAGGGATAAGAACGCTATGCCCCATTCATTTTCCAGAACCCTACACCCCATTGATTCTCTGGGATAAGAACCCTATGCTCCATTCATTCTCCAGGGATAAGAACCCTACTATGCCCCATTCATTCTCTAGGATAAGAAACCTACGCCCCCATTCATTCTCCAGAGAAAAGAACCCTATACCCCATTTATTCTCCAGGGATAAGAATCTTATGCCCCATTTATTCTCCGGGGATAAGAACCCTATGCCTCAGTCATGCTCCAGGGATAAGAACCCTATGCCTCAGTCATGCTCCAGGGATAAGAACCCTATGCCTCAGTCATGCTCCAGGGATAAGAACCCTATGCCCCATTCATGCTCCAGCGGTAAGAACCCTATGCCTCAGTCATGCTCCAGGGATAAGAACCCTATGCCTCAGTCATGCTCCAGGGATAAGAACCCTATGACTCAGTCATGCTCCAGGGATAAGAACCCTATGCCTCAGTCATGCTCCAGGGATAAGAACCCTATGCCCCATTCATGCTCCAGGGATAAGAACCCTATGACTCAGTCATGCTCCAGGGATAAGAACCCTATGCCTCAGTCATGCTCCAGGGATAAGAACCCTATGCCTCAGTCATGCTCCAGGGATAAGAACCCTATGCCTCAGTCATGCTCCAGGGATAAGAACCCTATGCCTCAGTCATGCTCCAGGGATAAGAACCCTATGCCCCATTCATGCTCCAGCGGTAAGAACCCTATGCCTCAGTCATGCTCCAGGGATAAGAACCCTATGCCTCAGTCATGCTCCAGGGATAAGAACCCTATGCCCCATTCATGCTCCAGGGATAAGAACCCTATGCCCCATTCATGCTCCAGGGGTAAGAACCCTATGCCTCAGTCATGCTCCAGGGATAAGAACCCTATGCCTCAGTCATGCTCCAGGGATAAGAACCCTATGCCTCAGTCATGCTCCGGGGATAAGAACCCTATGCCCCATTCATGCTCCAGGGATAAGAACCCTATGCCTCAGTCATGTTCCAGGGATAAGAACTCTATGCCTCAGTCATGCTCCAGGGATAAGAACCCTATGCCCCATTCATTTTCCAGGGATAAGAACCCTATGCCCCATTCATGCTCCAGGGGTAAGAACCCTATGCCTCAGTCATGCTCCAGGGATAAGAACCCTATGCCCCATTCATGCTCCAGGGATAAGAACCCTATGCCCCATTCATGCTCCAGGGGTAAGAATCCTATGCCTCAGTCATGCTTCAGGGATAAGAACCCTATGCCTCAGTCATGCTCCAGGGATAAGAACCCTATGCCTCAGTCATGCTCCAGGGATAAGAACCCTATGCCCCATTCATGCTCCAGGGATAAGAACCCTATGCCTCAGTCATGCTCTAGGGATAAGAACCCTATGTCTCAGTCATGCTCCAGGGATAAGAACCCTATGCCTCATTCATGCTCCAGGGATAAGAACCCTATGCCCCATTCATGCTCCAGGTGTAAGAACCCTATGCCTCAGTCATGCTCCAGGGATAAGAACCCTATGCCCCATTCATGCTCCAGGGATAAGAACCCTATGCCCCATTCATGCTCCAGGGATAAGAACCCCATGCCCTGTTCATTCCCTTAGTGTCCTAATGCACTGCCATCATTCTTACTCTACTCTAATTTTTTTCACTTCACCCATCTTACCACATGCTGCTTCCTGATTCAGTACAACAGTTTACAAGATCAGATCTCCACTTTAGAATACAATCTAACAGTTTCTTAAACTTGTTGGACCACAAGTTTATGGCCACTGCATTTCTTTTTTAACTATTTGTGCCACTCATTCCATAGGCTGTATGAGCCATGTCTGCTTCGTCCAAATCTGTGAAAAAAAGGACAATTTTTGCCATTTTTCTTCAGAAGGTGTTGGAGGGATTATTTGTCAGCACACTTAGCAGGTCCTGACCTGTCTTTCCTGTGCATAATTCTGATACACTAGATAAATATTTCATTGACCCAGAAGTATCAACCCACGTATCCCACGTAACCCAGTATCAACCCACGTATGTATTAACGTTCTGTTTCTTTTCATTTATGCAAGGCCACTATTTGGTTTGCTCTCAGTTCAATATTTACATTTTCATTTTATTTATGTCTACGTAGTTTATAGGATACCCATGAACAGATCTAACTGCTGCTACCATTTTGATCTGCACTTACAGCAGTTTGCCTCCCCATGTTATTTAGCACCGTTTTGATTTCCTTGACTTACAAAGCTATTTTTGGTTTTCTTTTTCCCTTCTCCATTTTGCACATTGAAGACTGTTCAATGCACTCTGTTATAATGGTTGCCTTGTTTCATAATAAGTGTGTTCAATATTTTGTCATTTTTGCTTCTGATTTGCTTGTAAAAAGATCATAGATACAAAGAAGCATGGAATTGTAGCTCAAATCTATACCTTGATAATTAAGGTCTATCCAGTTTTTCTGTTTTTGGCCAAATCATTCTCAATAGGCTTAACATTATTTGCACCTGTGCTTTACAGGTATATCACATATCTCTTTCACAAACTTAGACTAATATTTTTACGTCAATGCCACATATGAATGAACCCCTGTCATTGCTATCCTTGCAACCAAATGTTGCTGGGAGTTCTGTTTAGGGTAGTCACAACTCTCTCACTGAAATAATTCTTCCTCATTCCACTCTTTATTATGCAGTTTCTATTTCATTGCATATCCCAGAAGTTCAGATTCTATCCCTCATTTTTGAGATTGTTTCCTTCTGTAGTTTATCTTTTCTTTTAGGTACTCATACTTCACAGTGCAGTTATGAACCCTGTTTATGATTTAACTCTCGCTTCTGGAAAAATCCTACTGCAGGAAACCAAAGTTACCAGCTATTCAATTTAAACATTTACTAATGTTGAGATTAAGATTCTTTTATTACATAGTATGGTTAGAAATTAATTTTTATTTAACATTTGTTATTTGTGATACAGCATCAGTACACCTGGACCTTTTTCATGGCAACTCAGTTAGCAATACAAAACTGAAGTACAAAGAGGTGTAAGGTGGCACAGTGATGCAGTAGATAGTGCTGTTACTTTACAGCAAGAAGTTGTCTGGTTTAATTCTTGGCTGGGTGTTTCTGTGCAGAGTTTGCATGTCTCCCCTGTATTTATGTTTTTTTTCCAGGTGTTCTGGTTTCCTCTCACATTCCAAAGACATATAGTAAGTGGACTGGGAACTCTAAATCAGCCATAGGAGCCTGTATGTAGTATAGAAGACGTAAGGTAGGACTAGCCATCCAGGAGTGTGAACACTGTGGGGTGTTCAGTAATGAAGTGACACCCCAACTCCTTGTGTAAAAATGGGGAAAAGGGGGTGATGGAGATAAGTAGACAAGTCTAGCAAAGTGACAACAGATGACAATAGGAGCAATGATTCTTCAAATTCCTTATGTCCTTAAAATCTTCACTAATGACCAGGAAAGCAGCATCCACTTTCTGACACTATACACTATCACTTACAACTTCAAGCTTGTCACCGTTATTTATTCGTTTAATCTCTTATTCGTAGCCCTGGAAAGAATCCCTGCAGATAGAGGCACAGAAGACACGAATATCAATATTTACTTTTTTACTTTCCACTGCAGCACAGACACAGTCATACCATGCCAAACACGCACACAAATTTACTTTCATCTATTTCAATAAAAAGACAATTCACTGCCTTTAGTATAATATCGCATGCTGATCATTATCACAGCAGATAACAGGCTGGGAGAGCAGCTTGTTTCGTGGCCCTGTGCTGCTCTTGACTTTTGACCTTTCCAGTAAATAAAATAACATTCTTTCCTGTAATTATTTATCTTGAGTTTCCGGGATCAGAGTGTTGTCTGTGTGTAACTCAGTGCTTGGAGATTATAGGCTGATTTTCAGGTACTTATCCATGTATGGCATATCACGTTATTGACAGTTCAAAGAACTCTGCATCATATCTAATCTAATTAATTATCACTATTTCCCAGCACCAAGCAGCTTAACTCTTAGACTGCTAAAACTATACTTGCCAGAGGTGTAAAAACTGAAATGCTTTATGAGCTGAATATGTTTCTAGATATAGTTTATAATACAGGCAGCATGTATAGAAACAATGGATATGAACAGAAAAAGTAATTTTCATTTACAGATAGCAATCTATACTACAAAAGAACATTTAAATAGAAAATGTTACTTTGTTTCATGTAATGTTTCTGTATTTCATTTTTATATGTATTGTAATGATCATACAGGCAAAGTCTCTATTAAATCTTTGATAAAATATGAAAGAGCTAGTGGGAACATCTCAAAGTAATTGAAGTAAGGGAGATGAAATTTTGAGGACCATGGAGCACACTGTAATGGCTGCAAGGAATGAAGAAACATTAAGAAGACAAGGCAATGTTAACAATTATGTACTTTGTAAATGCTTAATCTCAACATGTAACACTTTACAAAATTTTCTGGACCTTGTAAATGCTTACAAAATGAACGAGCAGTTATCAGTGTAACTTAAACATGTATTTGTCTCTGCCAGATGTCTGGGTCATGGCTGTAAAGGATCCTTGGAGCCAATCAGCCCCCCCAACCCAGTTAAGAAAGTTAAATAGATAAATGTAGCAGAAGAGAAGTAAGCAACATAAATTGCATAAACAAAAGACCCATAATCATAAGAGTGAAAATCAAAGTATCCTTGGATGTTTGCAAATAAAAGTAACATACTGCAGGACACAGAAGCTGTAAGCAAACAAACATAAATGATAGACAGTATGGATTATGTAAATATAAATGTAAATTAAACTGTAAGACAGAACACAAGAAATGCAAACACAGCAGAACAAGGTTTTGTAGAAAAATTAAAAAGTGAAAAACTGTGCAGATAACATTGCAGTCACAGCAAGAACTGAAACAATAGATCTCTGGAAGCAATATTTAAGGTTAAGGCTATTAACTGCTAATAAGTTTTATTCTGTAGTACTTAGTTTGATTCTTTATGTTTCCACTTCCATTCTGTGTGAATGTAAAAAGTTTCTTAACTTTTAATGAAATTGTTAACCGTGTGAGTGAAAAGGGCCTCAGATCCCTTTCAGCCATGACTTGGACCATGAGGTAATCAATTAACCAGCATCTTTTTTTTCTGAGAAATGAAAGAATACTGGTGTACTCAGTGAAACCAGATGTTCATATTGCAAGGCCAGAACAGTTCAATGAATTCCACCTCTGAATGAAGAAGTATAGTTATGTAGAATTTAAAAGTCCATTTAATATTCTTGACCCTCAGGGAAAGGAGTCCGCCCCCCTGTAGCAACCTCAGTTCAATATCTTATGAGATATTTCATATTATCTGCTAAGACAGTACTATTTGCTCACTTAAGTGTCTCTGAACCAAGCACTTGTTCCTGGTTTGCTTCTGAAAACAGAAGGCACTTGTACTTACAAAAAACAATATATATATATATATATATATATATATATATATATATATATATATATATATATATATATATATATATATATATATATATATATGAATTTATGCCATATAATTGAACATCCAAAAATTCAAAATTCAAACAGCCAAGACCATATGATCGAATTTTCAGAAGTTCGAACATCAAATAAAAAAAATAAATAAAAAATACAAGTGTTTTACATTTTTACAGGGCGGCAAGTTCTTCTTTCAGCTTTTCCCAGTTAGGGGTCGCCACAGCAAATCATCTGTCCGCTCATGATTGTTGGTGGAGTTTTACAGTGTCAAGTTGACAGCCCGGTACCCAACCTTCCACAAAAGGCACACACATGCACACACTCACACCTAGGGCCAATTTAGTGTGTCCAATCTACCTACTGCATGTCTTTGGGATGTGGGAGAAAACCGGAGCACCCGGAGGAAACCCACACAACCACAGGGATGCATGCATTCAGATTCTGCACAAAAGGCACCGCAGCCGAGAATCGAACTGGAGAACCTCTTGCTGTGAAGTGACAACGCTAACCACTGCACCACTGTGGCCGCCCACATGCCTTGCTAATTAAACATACCAAATCCAAGATTGCCCTACAGTAAGGAAAATGATAAATTTCCCATTCTGTGCTGTATGGCAATCTCAATTGAAAATTTTCGAACTTCTGAAAATTTGATCATATGGTTTCGGCCATATGAATTTTGAATTTTCAGACGTTCAATAATCTGATAGGGATCCATACATACACACACACACACACACACACACATATATATATATATATATATATATATATATATATATATATATATACATACATATATATATATATATATATATATATATATATATATATATATTTTATATATATATATATATACATACATACAGACACACACACACACACAGACACACACACACACACACACACACACACACACACACACACACACACACACACACACACACACACACACACACACACACACACACACACACACACACACACACACGCACGTATTTACCTCAGTTTTCGAAATCCCACTTTATCAACTCTCAGTTCATTGACTCTCAAAATATTGAAATCACACTTCATCGAAGTAGAGGAACAAGGAACATTTTCCCATGGTAAGTAACCAGTTACCCACAAAGAAACAAAACCTAAACTACACCATCCCTAAACCACCCAGGTGGGGTGCGGTGCCCCCACACTCCCCCAGTGTGAGAGATTGCACCACCCCACACCCCCTAACTAAATATAGCAACTCCAAGACTGCACTATAGTTAAGAAAAAGGCAAACTTCACCATCTTGTGGAACTTACTGTGGGAAAATATTTCTTCTTCCGCTGCTTCAATGAAGTGAAATTTCAATATTTTGAGTGGCGATGAACTGAGATTCGATGATGTGGGATTTCAACCAAGTCAGGTAGACCCATACACACACATATGTGTGTGTGTGTGTGTGTGTGTGTGTGTGGGGGGGGGGCTGGGAGAGCAGCTTGTTTCGTGGCCTGTGCTGCTCTTGACTTTTGACCTTTCCAATAAATAAAATAACATTATTTCCTGTAATTATTTATCTTGAGTTTCCGGGATCAGAGTGTTGTCTGTGTGTAACTCAGTGCTTGGAGATTATAGGCTGATTTTCAGGCACTTATCCATGTATGGCATATCGTGTGTGTGTGTGTGTGTGTGTGTGTGTGTGTGTGTGTGTGTGTGTGTGTGTGTGTATATATGTATATATATATATATTTATATATATATATGTGTGTGTGTGTGTATGTATATATATATATATATATATATATATATAGATATATATATATATATATATATATATATATATATATATATATACATACACACACACACACACACACACATAAAGAAACAAAAAGTGTACACCGGTAATTCAGTACATGTGTGAAGGAGGTTTTGTTTTTCAAAAGAATCCAAATACAGAAGTGCTTTCATTCTAACAAAGGGCATCTTTAAATATTATGTAATGCATATTTGAAGAAGTTTTTTGCTTGTTAGGATGAAAAAGCTTACCTTTTTGGTGTTATGACTAATAAAACCTCATTCACTTATGCTTTGAATCACCAATGTTAATTATTTTTATTTTTTATCGTTTGGTTAGTCCACACTGGTCATACAGTAAACAAAGTTCTAGCACAACTAAAATTCTGTACAAGAATAGCTCATCTTCTGACACCAAAAGCTCAACAATGTATTGCCAAAATATGCTAATTCCCAAAGTCATATATGCATCACTACTACTAACACTCCACTCTAACACAAACACTCAAAAACGTCAAGCAGCAGCAAAGAACAGAACTTGTCACTTTGCCCTGCTGGCTGGCAAGGACACACATAACTGTGACTTCCACTGTCTTCCAGTATAAAAGAGGGCATTGATGATGTATAGTGCAATCGTTTTTTTTTATTTTAAAGTCCTCTCATGTGGCCACTGTCCACATCTGATAACCAAGCTGTTAATAAAATATGCATCCTATGCATCCTACAACACACACAAGATGACAAACTGGCATGGTCTATCTAGCTACTTCTGTGAACCATTTAGATTAAGTTTTTGCAAATAAATTTTGCTGACTATTTTCTCCTATTCTCACACTTATTTTTTCACATGCTCATTTTAGATTTCCTCTCCAGTATCTCTCCTACTTCCAGACCAGTACTTGTCCTCATATTTAATTTATATTTCTTTTTTAATTCTCTACACATTTTTCCTTTTTTGTCCTACTCATATGCATTTCTGACACACTTCTATAACAACTACCCACACCAAACGTTTTGTTTCTAAATTTTCATGTTTTATTCTCAGCATTTTATTCCCCCTTTAACTGCCTTTTCCCCTTTTATCCTATTTCCCTTTCCTAATACCCGAGGGGAGCAAAATCATGTAGTCAATCACTTATCTTCAGTACCATTATTATGAAGTGATTTCCTAATTTTCAGCTACCTCACCTCCTATGCATATAAACAATTTACTGTTGTCTGGGCTGAGATAACTTGTCCTACAGTAATTAAACATGGTGGCTGGGACTGTAGAGTCTCTGGAATAGCAATAACAGTGGATAGAGTGAAATGTCCACTTTGTTAGCTAGAATATTTGCTGTTTCCATTGGGTCACAGAGTGTAGATGAAAGGGTGTAGGACAGGTAATCACTTACATTTGGTATATGATAGGAATAACTGACTGGGCCAGAAGAACATCAGATTCTTTAGCCATTTAGTAGTTTGAGTCAAGATCACTGTAGTCGCAAATCCAAAAAAGAAATGCAAAAGTGACAGACTATAAAGGATCAATAAGGAAGTGAATAATAGTGGTACAGTTAATTAAATAGCTTCTGTGGTGGTGCAGCGGTAGCATTGTTGCCTCACAGCAAGAGTTTCTCCTGTTCGATTCTGGGCTGGAGTGCAGGGAGTGCCTTCTGTGTGGAGTCTGCATGTCCTCCCCGCGGTTGGGTGGGCATTCAAAAGACATGCGTAAATGGGCGTGCCTTCGTTGAAGGTTGAACGCCGAGCTGGCACTTCGGCGTTTATGAAAATCTACTGCCAATCATTAGCGGGCCGGAGTTCCGCTGTGGCGACCCCTAACCGGGAAAAACCGAAAGACGACAACAACTCAATAATCTATTGTGGTGTCTACCTAGCCAGTAAAAACAATGAACAATGGGTAGTCTAACTCAATGGATATGGATGCAGCAACTGTAAGAGATACAGATTATGTAAATGAGCAGTTTCATGTGCAGTAACAGAGTAGCAGTCAGTCAGCTAATAAAGGTGTACCACAAAGGTAACCTTGTACTGTCTATTGCCGTACCATAGAGGAGTAGCTTTGAATACCATAATACTGCAGTAATAACAACACCAATGATCAAAAAGTGCAGTTTGTAAATGAGATAAGTATATACCTAGTATGAGTAAAGACAACATAAGAGTATTATCTTAAATCATGCCAGTAGTAACAGTAACAAGGCACAATAATGCAGTATTTAAACTTTATACCAGTGCAATCAGCAAAGCAAAAGTAAACAGTACAATATCAACAGGGTGCAAAAGTACAGATGCTATTTCAACCAAATAACACAACAACAGAACAAAAGTGGTAATTTCAGCAATGTGCCCACGAGAACTTAATATGTTGATAATCTAAAAACTGAGACAACAATTTCCTTGTAAGAAGTAACGGAGTATTAAAAAAGTCACGTTAGCACAAGACTATGAAAAGTGAAATTTATATAATGTCTTGGGGCCTCTGCTGTTTGGGATATACTTCTCAGAGGTGCAAGTCAAATCTATTGGGCTATAGCTGACCAAGTTTGCAGATGACTGCAAGCTGGGTGCTGTCATCAATTCCCCTAGTGATGTGGACATCCTCCAAGAGGGTCTCACCCAAACAAATGCCTAGTGCCAGAAACATGGCCTCAAACTGAATGCCAAAAAATGCATCATCATCCCTTTTGGGGAGAATGATATCCCCACAAATTATCACATTGATAATAAGGCACTCAGCCCACAATCAGTCGTCAGGGACTTGAGAACCCAGGTTGATAGCAAACTGACTTTTGACCACAATATTGCCTCTGTTGAATGGAAAGTTTTCTACATGGCCCACCTCACTAGTAAGGGTATCTAATCCAGGGACAAGGTGGTCATAATATCCCTGTATTCTTCTCTTATAAGACTGATTACTGAGTACAAAGCCCCTTTCGGCATGTACCTCACAAAGCACATGCAGTAGCTGGAGGGACCACAGAGATTCCTCGCCAGGACACTCTAGGGCCTCAAACATCTACCCTGCACAGATAGGCTAAAAGCCCTGTCCCTCTACTCAGTCTCTTATAGACTCCCCAGAGGTGACCTCTGTCTGGTATACAAAGCAATCTCAGGCCTCACCTTGATGGGACTGCTGCATATCCTTAAGCCAAGCTGCACTCGACTAACACGCACGCGTGACCTCAACATGGTCTGTGACATCAATAGGACTTGTTGGAAGGACAGATTCGTGCCCTAGAGACTCCCCCCTTTTGTGGAATAGACTCCCTGTCCACGTATGGCAGAGTACCTCATTAAACCTTTTTAAGCGCAACCTGGATAACTGGATGGGGAACAGAAAATACACCTCTGGGATTCCACCTATGTCCTTGCCAAGTCAGTAAAATGAACACTCTAATTTTGAACTGAAAACACATGCAGCTGATCACTTACTTAAACAATACTGAAACCCAACCCATCCTGGGGACACAGCATTATCTACGGCAGGAAAAGCATGACCATGAGTTTCTTCTTCTGCTGTATCTTTCACAACCTTTAGCAAACTTGATATTATGCATCTATATTTTATTTTTTTTATCAAGGAAAGTGATGTTTGTCACTTTCTCCGTCTTGTGCTCTTTGAACACAAGCATCACTGGTAATTAATAAATCTGGTATAATTAGTGCTGTCTAGTTTCTTAAACACAGTCCAGGACTGCATTTGTCCGATCATAATGACAGCACAGTGGAATAGTGTAGCTTTTATTTTGTAAGTATATATGTATATGTAAGCAATCTAAGGCAAATTTCCACGTAATGCATTATTAACTGAACAGCTCTGTTGGATAGGTGACAAAATGTTTTTAATAAGAATTAATAGCAGTAAAGATTATAAATTGTTTTTGGCTGCTGTAACTAATCTGATAAGTCACTCACCCCTTTGCATTCCTTATACCTTATGTTTGCTATGGGAACTCTTTCCCTTTCTGATTCCTGCTATAACAGACAGAACTGATTAGGAAGGGCAGATTTGCCCTGTGTGGGTTTGGTGTAAACAACCATTTCCAGGGTACTTAGATGAAACCTTGTGCACAGATTGAACTAACTAAGAAGCCTGATTAATTTAATGTCTTTTACTAGATTTATGTACAACATCAGTGAAAGATAAACTGCTACGTCTGCAATACATTTCAGTCACATTTCAGTTAGTTGTTGGGTATATAAATCATGAGAAAGACTACAAGGGCAATGCATTTAATTTCATCACCTAATTTGGCTTGCAGTCCTAGTATCTGTCAAGTTCATCAGCATTAGAAGTGACAATTCTTTTTTATCAATTGGAAATGGAGTCTTTTTTTTAATTTAAAGGCTATCTCTAGTCTAAGTGAAAAAAAGTGCTTTTTTGTCATATCTTTTAATCCTTCGAAAAGTATTAATTCCTCTGCATTACTCTGTGTAAAAAAAACTCCAGGTTTTTGAACTATTCTGTTTCACCTCCATAAACAACTAACCTATAGTGTGAATGGCTTCTTACCCCACTCCCTTCTATGTCCCTTCAGCGGATAGATCATATCCAACGTTTCTTCTTCTCTTTTTTACATTCCTTTGTTTTTCCATAAATATATCTGCTTTTCATATATTCTTTCTTCTTTCTTTTATTTCTTAAGCATAATGCCCTTTATCTTTTACTAATAGGATGACTACAACTACTGTAATTACTATATTTCTGTTGCCAGAAATTTTTTTTTACCTATGTAACACATACATTTTGCTTTTACCTTATCTTTGTAAAACTACATCATCTATATGGTAAATTATTTTTACTGAGTGTACCTACTTAGATTTTGCTGCTTATAACTGTATCATGTGGTTAAGAAATTGTTTTTCACACACTATTGTAATTTGAGAAGTTTTTCTCCACAGTTCTCTGATGAAAAGTGATTTTTCATAGCTGAGACAGCTTTCCCGTTAAATTTAAAAAAAAGTAAAGCAAAAAAAAAAAAAGATTTCATATTTAGCTGGAAATAGCCTGATACTGATCGCTATGGATATGTGATTTTGTTTTATGTCGATATATACTTCTTTCTATAATACACTCTCTTCCTAGGCTTCTACGTATTCCCCTCCACCCATACTAACTGACCAGTGCAGATTGGTCAGTTAGCCTGACAGGAAATTCTGATTAAGATACCTGGTAAAGCTGCAGTGTGAAACACCTTATAAGAAGCTCATTACCATATCTCTGAACTGAACACTGTGCTGTTAGACCTAATAGTTATAGTAGCATAGACAGGTACATACAGGCACACGCAAAAGCACACAAGCATGCAAGCACACATGCGCACAGGCACACACACACACACACACACACACACACACACACACACACACACACACACACACACACACACACACACACACACACACACACACACACACACACACACACACACACACACACACACACACACACACACACACACACACACACACACACACACACACACACACACACACACACACACACACACACACACACACACACACACACACACACACACACACACACACACAGGCACACACACACACACAGACACACACACACACACACACACACACACACACACACACACACACACACACACACACACACACACACACACACACACACACACACACACACACACACACACACACAGGCACACACACACACACACACAATCCACAAACAAGCCCCCCACACTCACTCTCATTTATGGAGACATTCACCTATACACTCGCACATGCCCCAGTTCATGCACACTTGGTATCCCCTACATAACCCCACTTAGTGTGACTACACATGCAGGCATCCACGCACACACACACACACACACACACACACACACACACACACACACACACACACACACACACACACACTTACACACCTTCATTCAGCCTCATTCTTGCCTGCACAGACATGGAAACACATGTCTGCACACACTGACACCCCACGTCTCCTTTGCACTCATCTATAACTTGTGGGCTCCCATAGTAGTGAATAGGTTAAAAACCTCTTTTGCCAGTGTTCGAATGTTCCTTCTAGAGTAAAATTTTACTTTGATGAGTGACTCTGTGAATTGCTCAGCTGAACAAATTGGGAGCTGCAAAAAATATTCCAGGTAAGACCACATGGCTAGTTAGCATCAGTTACTTCAATGGACTGTTCCACTAGCATACTTCAATGGACTGTTCCACTAGCATGCGGCTCCCTCAGTGAGACCACATGAGGCCCACATGGGATGAAAATTTCAGGTGTAGAGCTTACCTCAAGTTCAAAACCTTTTCAAATGTGATTTCCAAATCACAAGAAACCCTTCTGAAGTTCACCTTCTATATTTCTTTTATATGACATATCAAAGACCTAGGCATGTCTGTTGTGTCTCTCTTTTAATTTGCCATGGTAGTGGTATGAATTACTGCTTTTCCTGAATGTCTGTAGGGATACTGTCAATATTTCTTATTCAGTAATCTCTTTAATTAGAATTAGTAGCAAATTCCTAAACAGACCTTACAGCAGTTCTTACTGATCTTTCAAAAAGAGTTACTAAATTGTCTTTTTTCTTTACTCCTTTCCTTTACGCTGAAGAGTTAAATGGCCTGTCAGTCGACGCGTCTACTCAAATAAATCTTAGATACATTCACAGAGCACTACTATTTAGTTTCAGTGTGGTATAATTTGCTTTGTAAGGCTATAAATATCCTAAATGAGGTCTATTCCTGCCTTATTCATCTGCTAAAGTCTCCACCATCCAACAAATACTGACAAATGCAGAAATGAAGTAATGTACAATTTAAAAAAAAAAATACAAAGCACATTAAAACCACAGAATTTAGTATCAGCGGGAAATTAAGTGAAAGAAACCCAAACCACTATTTATTCATGATACTGAATTAAAGGGAATTTGATGTACTCTCTACACAACCCTCTCCTCCTCCCAACAAATTCCAACACATGTGAGAGATGCAACCATATAGCCAAACTGGAGGCTAAGCTCTCTCAACTCAGTACTGGCATAACCAGTCAGGAGGAGAAGGAAACCACACTCACTACAATTCCAGTCTCACATAGACCTACCACGACAGCAAACCAAACACATAATCACACAAAAACATACTCGGAGGCTCTAAATAAAGATCTGCCTAAGCAGCAGAGACCTCCAAAGCAGACACCCAAGCAAACGCTACCCCAAAACAAAACACGTGCAACACATATCTCACAAAGCCAGTGTGCCGAACAGTCACAGCCCTTATGGATAAACAACACACCTGATACACTTGTAATAGGTGACTCTATCGTCAGGCACACTGACGTCCCGCTCACCAGGCTGAACAAGGAGAAGGTCACGGTGAGCAGCCTGTCGTGTGCTAGGATTCGCCACATAACACAAGCACTCAGGTCACTCCAAGGCAAGTACAAATATGACTCAGACATTGTCCATGCTGGTGTGAATGACCTGAGATGTACCTCCCTGGACTACATGAAAAGAGACATAGAGGAGCTGTCTGAGCATGTAGCCCAGGCTGGTATGACCCTGACCTTGAGTAGCATCTTACCCTCACCAAGAATGATGCCACAATATGAAGACAAGATGATCAATTTCAACAACTGGCTTAAGTACTGGTGTCATTCAAAGGGGATCCAATGCCTGTCAGCATGGGATGATATGCTCGACAAGCCACGATGCTTCGCCTATGGACGGCTTGCACCTGCCACCCCTGGGCTTTCGGATATTGGCAAAGGCTCTTGTTACCCCCCATAGTGCGTTTTTTAGGCAAGGCTCAAAAGACAAACCCACCTCCATAGGTTTCACAAGGGATAAGAAACTAAGAGCAATGCTACTCAACGCCAGAAGTCTAAACCTCAAGATGCACGCACTTGGAACTCTCTTTAGCATGGAGAACATCGATATCTGTGCAGTAACAGAAACCTGGTTCAGGTCCCCAAGAGCACCCCAGCACTACCAGGTTATACCTCATACCATGCTTTTCGGCCCCAAAACTTGGACCGAACCACAAAAGGAGGGGGAGTATCGATATTCATCAAAGATACCCACACCTCTAGGTTGGTGGCAAAGCACGAAGCATCAGAGACTATCCATGTGCAACTAACAGTGGGTAAAACTGCCTTCCAGTTTATAGCCTGCTACAGACCACCCTCTCAAACCCAGGAACCCCACTCGGCCTTCCTGAGAACACTGGAAAGTATGAAGGTCTCTCCAAACACCATTATATTGGGCGACTTCAACTACCCAAACATAGACTGGGAGCATTACTTTAGCTCCAACACCCTAGCCCAAAGTTTCCTAGAATTCATAAACTCAAATGCTATGGAACAACTTGTTACCACTCCCACAAGAGGGGAAAACATACTGGACCTGATCATCACCAACATGGGGACTCTATGCTCCAGACCAGAAGTGTATCCCTCACTGGTAAGATCAGACCATAAACTGATCTCACTGGATATTCACATCCCGACCCCACCCCCTGCCCAGAAAACCACAGTGAAAAACTTCTCTAAAGCAAATTTCACACTCCTCAAAACCGAGGTGGAATCCTTCAAAGCCCCCAGGCCTGTGGAAAATACGGCCCAGACCGCAGAATCCTTTATAAATGCATTCTATGAACACCTTCAGGAATGCATGGATCATGCAATCCCAAATAAAACCAAGACCCAATCTTCCAAAGGCAGACGTCCTGTCTGGTGGACCCCAGCCATAAACAAACTATACAATAGAGGGAGGAAGCTACTACATGATAGAGCAAAATCCCAAAGGGAAGGCACCTCTGATCAGTATTAGCAAAAAACTAAGTGCACTCATAAAATCGTCTAAGGCCAGCTTCGAGAGAAAAATTGCACAGGACACTAAGGATAATCACAAGGCTTTCTTTAGTTATGTTAGGAACCTGGGTGGGAATTCCCAGATATGCTCAGAATTAGTCCAAAATGACAAAAATACACCAAACCCACAGACATTGCCAACATCCTAGCTGACAGGTTCAGCGCAAACGTCTCCCCCCTCCCCACCAAATGGGCAAATATCTATCCCAGCAGAGTGCTGCCCCTGACATCTCAGATGCTCAGGTAAGAGCCGACCTCTCCAAAGCAAAAAACACAGCATCAATGGGACCAGATGGTGTCCTGGGCTGCATCCTACATGAACTCCAAGAAGAGCTAAACCCAAACATAAAACTACTGTTCAATCTCAGCCTTACTACAGGATATGTACCCAAAGAGTGGCATACAGCAACAGTGGTCCCTCTCCACAAAGGTGGTGCCTCAACAGATCCTGGAAACTATCGCCCCATAAGACTGACTAGCTTGGTCTGCAAAGCTATGGAAAGGATTTTCCTTGTGGCGATGTGGTTATCGACTGCTGACCGACCACCTGTGTCCTGCCCTAAGTCTTTCACTTTCTTTTCTGTTGTGTTTAGTATACTACCACCATATTAATAATTTCATGTTTTTTCTTTTCCCAAACAATAACATACTACAACATGGAGCTTGGCTTGAGAGCCCTGCATCTGCTTCAAACCAAGCATTTGTGTAAGGCCCTTTGTTTAGAGTAGATCCATCATTTGGGATTTCAATAATGCTCCCCAGTTTGCAGTCATCTGCAAACTTTGTTAGCAGAGTCCCCTGTCAGAGTAGTAGAGTTAGAAGAGAAGTAGATGCAGCGGCCCCAGGACCTGGAGACTGTACCCTGAGGTACCTTGTCAGTCACTCTGATTTGGGTGGCTGTTTTACAGTGGTGGTTTCTAGTGTGGGCTCTTTCAGTAAGCATTTTAGCAGCAAACCCATGAGGTGAATGAGGGATAAAGGCCTTATGAGGTTCTAGAGTGATTCTAGAGTGGGGATGGTCTCAAAGGGCTAGGCTGGCTGAGTACCCCTTGTGGTCCATGAGCACTCTGACCTGATTCAAGAAGCCATCAAATCAGTTCAGGAGTCAATCAGGTTCAGGAGACACCTTCGGCCTTCCAAAAACCAAACTGGGTGGGTCCAGTGTGTGAGGTTCCCAGTGTCTTTGTTTATAGCCAGTTCCATAGATACTTGCAGGCAAGGCTTGTCAAATGGTGGGACCCGGTGATGCGACCAGTTTTTCTGGTGGATCCTTGGTGATTGGGATCCTGGATGATCCTAAGCCACGAGGTGATTCTGTGAAGCCTAGATCAAACATGAGATGAGGCTGAGGTGCATATAGGTGTTGTGTGATGTGGTGCCAGCGTTAGGGGATGTCGGAATAGTGTCATCTGGTGTCATGGATGCTGTATGCTTGCTTGTAGTTGCCCATTTAGAGTTACTTTGCCATTATTACTGGAATTACTGAAATTTTTACTGTGAGAGTGAATTTAGCGGCTGAGGGAGGGGGGCCAGGATATTGGCAATATCCTTCGCATCAGTATATTTAATGCCATTCGGATTAGGCTCAGCAGATGCCATTCTGTTTTTTTAATTAGATTCATCATGGACCTCATAAATAAAGATATTGGGGACCTAAAGACACTGGATCCTACCCAGTTCGGCTTTGTTAAGGGCAGATCCTGCCTCTTAAACCTGGTCGACTTCTTTGAAACAGTCACCAAGGCCATTGACGAAGGGAAGGTGGGCCACACAGCCTACCTGGACCTCGCAAAAGCCTTTGATACAATACCTCACTCGGGCATTATAGATAAGCTCACCAGCTTAAATATAAACCCCTATGTCACTAGATGGGTTGCAAACTGGCTCAAGGACAGAACCCACATGGTTAGAATTGCTGGAGTCATGTCAGACTCCAAACCAGTTACATGTGGCGTCCCACAAGGCTCAGTCCTGGGACCTCTCTTGTTCGGTATATATTTCTCAGAGTTACAGGCCAACATGGAAGGACTGTGGCTGACCAAGTTCGCAGATGACTGCAAACTGGGTGCCATAATCGACTCTCCAGCCGACACAAGCATCCTCCAAAAGGGCCTCATAGAAACAGACAACTGGTGCCAGAGCCATGGCCTCAAGCTAAACGCCAAAAAGTGTATAGTCATCCCCTTTGGCAAAAACAAAGTGCCCACAAATTACCACATAGGTGGTAATCCATTAAGTACAGAAGAAGTAATTAGGGACCTGGGGACCCAAGTTGATAGCAATCTCTCATTTGACAACCACGTGGCCAAAGTGGTTAGAAAAACATTTTATATAGCCCACCTAATCATGAAGGGATTCACATCTAGATTAGGGGAGGTAATCGTGCCTCTTTACTCATCCCTCATCAGGCCCATAATTGAGTACAATGCCCCTTTTGGGATGTACCTTACCAAACACCTGCAGCAACTGGAAAGACCACAAAAGTACCTCACCAAGAGGATCAAAGGGCTCAAACAGATGCCATATGCTGCCCGGTTAAAGAAACTCCAGTTCTACTCAGTGGCATACCGCCTGCTCAGAGGTGACCTGTGCCTGACGTATAAAGCCATGTCCAACCCGGAATTAAGGGACATGCTGCACCTCAAAAAATCCAAATCCCATCGAGCTACATGCTCGAGAGACTTGAACCTCAGCACTGAAATAAATAGGACATGCTGGAGGGACAGATTCATAACCCAGAGGCTCCCTTCACTCTGGAATAAAATCCCAGTCCAGGTTAGGCAGAGTCCTCATTGACTCTCTTCAAGAGGAATCTTGATGAGTGGATGGGAGATCATAGGTTTACCCCAGGTATCACTTCTGTGTCACTGTTAGACAGAGGCACAGTATACTAACCTCGAAAAAGGGCATAGCAAAATTAATTTAAAATGGGTGGCGAAAGCCAAACATACTCTGGCTAGGCTTATAAATGCCCTAGGGCAGATAGCCTGTTATGAACCTATGAACCTATGAATGAAAATCCTGGCATTTGGATGGTATTTTTCTTTAAGGTGTTACCATATCACATAAGACAATATTGTAATATCTACAAATGTACTGTAAGAGACACAATAAAGGTGGAAACTTGTTATAAAGGCACACGTGTATAAAAATTACACCGTCATCTTAAGCAAGATGATGCAAGAAGCTCTTGATGTCAGTAAAACAGATACATATGTCCCACTTTTCAACTCAAACCAGTCTCTACCTCATATATAAAACAACTTGTCAGCAAACTGAAACCTTGCTCTAATGCCCCAGATAACATCCCATCTAAATTCTTACAAATTGCCACAGATGGAATCGCCCTCCCCATTAGCATCCTAATCAACAGATCCTTACAGGAATCATACGTCCCCAAGCTGTGGTGTGCTGCCTTTATACACCCTCCCCATAAAGGAGGTATAAATAACAATACCTCAAACTTTCGCCCCATAGCCATCCTCTCCCCAATTTCAAAAATACTGGAAAAATGTGTTCACATTCAGCTAATGCTTTTCCTTACTGAAAACCACCTCCTCTCTCACACCCAACATGGTTTCCATCCTGGCCATAGCACTATAACTGATCTACTTTCATTCCTAGATATAGTCAATCATGCCTGTGACACTAGTAAAATAGTATCAACAGTCCTACTTGATCTCTCTAAGGCCTTCGACACTGTCTCCCATTCTAACAACAGTCCTACTAGATCTCTCTAAGGCTTTCGACACTGTCTCCCATTCTTATCTCCTTAGCCACCTAGCTAACCTCAACCTCTCACACAATACACTATCCTGGTTCTCAAGTTACCTTTCCAATAGATCTCAAGCTGTAAAATGGAGGAAAGGCACCTCTAACTTCCTTCCTACCCCCACTGGAGTTCCCCAAGGTTCCATTCTTTGCCCCTTGCTTTTCAATATCTTTATCAACGACTTCCCCTCTGCCATCCCAAACACCAAAATCATACAATACGCTGATTACTCCACTTTAATCTGCTGTGCCACCAACCTCCCTGAACTTCTAGCATACACCCAAACTGCCTTCTTCACCACTGAGAACTGAATGCTCCAAAACCACCTATCTCTAAATGCTAACAAATCTAAAATGCTACTCTTTACCCCTCAAAATCCTTCCCTCTTGACAAACAGTCCTTCCAAATTAGAAGCCACAACAACTCAACCATAGAAATTATTCCCTACCAAACTCCTTGGGGTCACTATAGATGAAAACCTAAAATTTGACACACATATTCAACTCAACATCAAGAAAACACATCAAAAACTTGGCCTGTTATACAGAAATATCCACTATCTCTCTCCTTCCTCTAGACAGACACTCGCCACCACCTATCTTCTTCCCTCTATAATGTATGGTGCCCCTCTATTAACTAACTTATCTGCCTCCATCTCCTCAAAAATAGAAAGCTGTTACAATAAAATTTCAAAATTCGCCATCAAAGCCAAACACTCCTCCCATCATTGCTCTGCCCTCCATTCACTAAACTGGCTAGAACTTCCCAACCTTCTAGACTACCTCCAACTTACCACTGCCCACAGGCTATAATTTAACCCTTCTAAATGTCCTGCACTATCCAACATCCTACAACCAGATACCCCGAACAGGCCACTTAGATCTGGTCACCTAAACCTACTCACTGTCCACAATCCAAAGCGACCTGCCGGGCAGCACCTACTATCTTTTTCTTTAGCCAAAAAGTGGAAGTCTCTCTCTCTCCTTCTTTAAGAATGACAGAAAATCCTGACGACTTCAAAACTCTTCTCCATTCCTACCTGTTTTCTAAGTGGAAGTGCAACTGCACTTTCCCCACCTAGCCTCTTCACCGTTCACACTAACTGTATTGCTATACTATTTCCTACTACCATCAACTTTGTTCCTGATTTACTTATTGTTTACTGTTGTCCTGTGTATATATGCAATTATTGTAAATAGTTTGCTCTCCCTTTATTCCCCTCCCTAACATTTATGCTTGTTCTACCACTCTGCCATACCTAGACTCAGACTCTATGTAACCTTAACCATCCATATTAATATATGACTCTTTTGTTATGTAAACACCATACCTCTTATTGCCTCTGTATCACAATCTACTAGTATTCATACCATTTAGACTGACTGTTGCATACTTCTGTATCTGTACCTTTGAATCTTATGTTAATTTTTATCTTTCATATTTTGCATTATCTTTTGTATTATGTTAATTTTTATCTTTTGTGTTTTGTTTTATCTTTTGTATTTTGTAATGTGGAGCTTTTCTCCCCGGGCCTCCACTGAAAATGGGCTCCTGAGCCCAGTGGACCTCCCCGGTCATCAAACTGAAATAAATAAATAATAAATAAATAAATATGTACACATATATACATATATAGTGTAGATTGTACGTTTAGTTGACAAGGTATACTGTTGTAATGTTAAATCAAACATTCCATTTGTCAAAAGCAGAATATGTCAAACATTAGATCTTCAAATGTTTTGTAGAGTGTGAGCTGTGCTGGCATGCATTTTTTTTGTTTAAAGTTAAAATAAGGGCTACTGATGGGGATAGATTGAGCTGTGTGCATGTAAATGTTTTTGGGTGTCTGTGCATTTCTCTGCTAGGGAAAATTAATGGTTAAGTAAAGTGATAGTTTTCGTGTTGCGAGTGTGTGTGTGTGCGTGTGTGTGTGTGTGTGTCTGTACCTGTCTTGTGTAGTGGCACTTTTACGGGAAAAGGATAAGTTAATGTGTCGGGCTGTGGATAGGAGCAGTGACACAGTTAGGGTTACCCCTTCTACATCTTTACTCATGTTTGCTAACCCTAACAGTACCACCTTTTAGACACATTTATGTCTGGCTATGTTATTAGGTTTTATTTATTTACTTACTTACCTGTTTAATTAGTTGGATGATCAGAATAAATAAAGTATTTTCCTTTTTTCATTGGTTAAGTTTCATGATTTGTGGTTTCAGTTATTGCAGGTGTTAAAGTGCAGAGGTTGATGTAATGTAAATTGCTGTTTCTGTAAGTTAATGACTGATAACATCTCTCTCTGTCTCTCTCTCTCGCGTTTGTGTAGCAATGTATAATTGCTTTCGTCAGTGATGCCTTCAGGACAATGAAAATGTATATGAGCAGTTAAAAATACTACTTTTAGAAGACTTAGTCCATGCTGTAGTCAATTGGCTTGTGTGCATACAATTATTAATATAAAGATACAACTACAATGAGCTAATAACAGATTATATTATGTATTATATTATATAAATGATACTATCTATGCATAACTCGAAGCCATTGCCAACACCCTAGCTACCTAATTCAGTTCTTATTTCACTTGCCCCTTTCATTCTACTGTTTTTCCTATTTGTTGCCCCCAGGTTGACCCCTCTGGAGCAAGTTCTATCTACACTGTCTAAAATCAGCACCACCAGCTACATGGGTCCCATTAATATTTCCAGCTGTGTTCTAGTAAGTTCAAAGCATAGTTTACTTAAACCCTTTTTAAACCATTCAGTCTAAGCCTCTGCACTGGCTATATCCCTGATGCCATTGTGGTGGTACTGGATAAGGACAGTCCCTTCACAGACCCTGAGAATTATAGATTGGTAAGACTGACACTACAGGGTGAATTGGTCTGGAATAATGGTTAAGGTCTTTTCCTTATAGACTCAAGGTACAGAGTTTGATTCTGACCTCAGGTTTTCAGCTAGCTTAAATGGCCCATTAGAGCAGTTAGTCTAGTATTCACCTATGAAAAGAGTAATGCAGCACATAATTATTGGACTAATTAGTTAAGACATATCTAGCTTTCAATCCCTTGACTAACAATAATTTTGATTTTGACCCTAGTAAATTTCTTCAAAAGGGTTACTGATGTCATACAAGATAGTCACTCTGTTTACACTGAATACTCGGAATCAGACCAAGGTCTTTGATACCCTTCCTCTTGTTCATATCATTAACAAACTCACCCAAATAAACATCAAACCCTGTATTATTTTACTGGATAGCTAACCAGCTGTCTGGTAGAACTCACACAGTATGGGTTGATGAAACTTCTTCCAGTTAAATAAATGTCACTAGTGGTGGTCAAAAAGACTGTCCTGGACCATATCTTTTTTGATATCTTTCTTGGATATGAAAGTAGAAGCCAATGACTTCTTTTACAACATTTGATGATGACTGCAAACTGGGCGATGTAAAATTTTCTTCTGACACTCCTATTTTGAATAGCTGATTAATCAAATTAACATCTGGTATAACGGTCATGGACTTATTCTCAGTACCAAAAATGTAGTCAGTTTATTTTTAATAAATGAAGCACTCTTAGTTTTTTCTTAACAATAATACTCCCCTAAAACTGTCAGCTATTAGATAACTGGGCATACTTGTCGACAATGGGCGTTTTCTTTTTTTTTTTTGACCACCACACCTGTTACAGTTAGAAAACCATTCTGCCTATTACACTTAATCTTCAGGGGAATTTTCTCCAGGTCTAAGGAAGTCTACATGTCCCCTTATCAGACCTATCATTCCATGCAATGTTCTATCACATTTGACAACCTTGAAAGACCATTAAGATTTTTCATGTAGAAGACTGCAAGTCTAGTGACCCTAACCTTATCTAAAATGCTAACATCCTTCTCCCTGTACTCTGCTTCATACAGGCTATGATGGCAGTCTATGGGCTGCCTACTGAATTGTCACACTCGGAATGCTGAGTGCCGACAAGCCAAAAAAAAGACTGAAACTTGAGCAGAAGAGCAAATCTCTAACATCACTCTTTTCCTTTAAACTTCTTCAAGTCCCCAAGCCCTCTTAACTTATATAAACTAACTCCAGGATCACCATACCTACGAGAAAAGGAAATATTCGGGGAAATGGCCATCTCAGACTTGGTATATAAAAGTCTATTTTTTCGGCCATTCAGTCTCCCTCTGTAGAGGGTCCTGGCATTTTGAATGGTTACTGGTCTTGATGCCTCATTTTTTATGTCATGAAAGGCTCCAGCTTCTTTTATGTCTTATACCTAAAGAAGTCCAGCGGTGGAACTAATACAAAGTATTTGAACCTCCATCGTCACATTGACAACACCAGGCAGCATGAAAGGTGCTTAACCCAGGCGCTCTACAACACCAGGCAGCATGAAAGGTGCTTAACCCAGCCGCTCTACAACACCAGGCAGCATGAAAGGTGCTTAGCCCAGGTGCTCTACAACACCAGGCAGCATGAAAGGTGCTTAACCCAGGTGCTCTACAACACCAGGCAGCATGAAAGGTGCTTAACCCAGGTGCTCTACAACACCAGGCAGCATGAAAGGTGCTTAACCCAGCCGCTCTACAACACCAGGCAGCATGAAAGGTGCTTAACCCAGGCGCTCTACAACACCAGGCAGCATGAAAGGTGCTTAACCCAGGCGCTCTACAACACCAGGCAGCATGAAAGGTGCTTAACCCAGGCGCTCTACAACACCAGGCAGCATGAAAGGTGCTTAACCCAGGCGCTCTTGTTTCTGGAAGACACATGCGATGTATTACATAAAGAAATAATGTGGTTGCGTCTATCTGTTCTTGATAAGTGGCTAGGTAACCCCAAATTCACTCCTGGGGTATGTGGAAATAGTCTCCTAGTCCAAGATAACTATTTATTTATTTAACATTTGTTTACCAGGAAAGTCTGACTTGGAACAAAGCCAGTTTTCAGCAGAAACCTGGGGAGAAATGCTCCAGACGCATGTCTTCGTAACTAACTATTTGAACTACTTTGTTAAGCTTCTCAAAGGCACTTTGGCCATAGGCCTGGTAACTACCTAGGAATCTATAATTCGAAGACACTAAGCAATTTCCCATGGTAATGTCAAAGACAGAACACTTTTACTTCATAGGCTGTGCAGAAAGTAGGCTATCCAATCAGGAAGACACTCATTGTATGAAGAATTTACTTTGCTTTCATTAATAAGTATTCAGAAGAAAGTGAGGGAGAGATGTAGGTGCAATACATGAAATATTACATGCCTTTAAATAGGCATAGTGCCATGACGTGATCAGCAGCACTCATTCATTGCTTTACAGAATAGCCAAAATTACGCATGCAGCTTTTTGTCTCATCTCTTTATTTAAGGCCCGTCCTGATTGCATTGTGCTGCATGTGTCAGAAAGCTAATTATGGCACTAGGAGTTTGATGCCTTTTGAATTTCCACTCTAACTTTTGAGATAGCAAGAGGACAAGATTAGGTTCACAAGTATTTACTAGGCTTGTAGTTTAGACGACCATTAATGAGCCTAGCCCAAATTCCCAGTTGCCCCCAGTAACTGTCTGCTTAATTGTCACACAGTAAGCAAATAAGGGTAGACAGAATTGAACCCTGTATCACAGGAACTACAGCTCACAGGCTTCACCAGCTGTGCCAGCTGCCAGACTTCTACATCTCTGCATGGATACAAGCCCAGTACCCTTTGCACTGACATTCTACCAAGCACTGTAGTTACAAGGTGAGACAGACTCCATCAGATTCACACTTCCTCTGCGGCTTGATTATAGACTCAACCCATATGGAACATTCTGCAAGTATTTTTTACATTTCAAAGTAAAACTTCACCGAATGACTTTTTAATTACATTTTTCACCATATCCCATAAAAAATTACCTTTTGTTTACAGTTCTATGTTTAGGAGTAAAATAAGTTCTCATTTCCTTTCTCACCATTTTCACATTTTATAGATATATTAAAACAAGAATCAACAATTTCTTCATTTTTGTTAACAAGAACCACTTAGTTTTGCTCAGCCTATCTACACTTCCACTGCTGATGTCTCAAGTTATATGGTAACTTGTCTGAAAACTTTGAACTGTAGCTTCCCGTGAGAGGAAATGCCAAAAAAGTTCAATGTGCACCATTCCCACATATCACGGCTGACTAAAACAATGGGTAAAAAGGTCGCACAGAGAAACCAATTGATTAAAAACACAAAAAGAAAAATCTAGCAAAGCTAGACTTTCCACTGCGTGATAAACCTCTTCTATCAGAGGCAACATGGGATATATGCAAATTACCCGTTAAGGATATCAAGTGTTTCAGCTAAATGGCAATTCTGAATGTCCAAGACTTTTTCTTTTCCTTTTAAGTCTATTTATGGACAATTTCAAGCCAATAAAGCCAAACCCTTCTAGCTGTGGACATGCATGTTTCTGCCTTCTTATGGCATCATCATTCTGTGTGACCTTTTTACCCATTGTTTTAGTTTGTTAGTTGGGATATTTTGTAGACACCCTAATGTTTATGGATATCAGTTGGGTACAACAGCCCTGTGTTTTCAAAAGTCAAACATTCCTGTTATGCTGTGCTGATGATGCCATAAGAAGGCAGAAACATGCATGTCCACAGCTACAGCTAGAGGGGTGATGTATGTGCTCCCCAGAGTTCCAGTTGCTGTTCTTCATAGACATTCCAAGTATACGAAGTCTCATGACCATTAACAGTTTACCTGTACCCTCTGTCGTGTAGCACTTCCTTTCTCCAAGAGGTCCATACCAGTCAATCCCAGACTATATTTGTAGATGGCCATTGAGTCATATAGTTTAATTTTACAGTGCCATGTTGTCTATGCAGTATAATGAAGGGAGGGAGTGTATACCAAACGTGATGGTACTACCCTTTATAACATTTAGTTTGATCCCTTCTACTCTTTATAACATTTAGTTTGATCCCTTCTACCCTTTATAACATTTAGTTTGATCCCTTTTTAATGCACCAAGAGTTCACTAGGGAGAGTTTATTCTGGAGAGTTTGGATATACGAGGGCGATTTAAGAACACTCTCCATTTTGTAGATGTCTACAAACTTTGTTAGGCATATGTCTTTGCTCTCTATTTGGTGAAGGAGAGGTCACAGAACTGAGCCTTCAGGGGCACCACTGGTCACTTTCATACTTTCTGAGGAGGCACCTGCAACTTCCACTGAGTTCTCTTTTTTAGCCAGTTTTCTCCACTCTTGAAACATATGGGCAAATTTTTTAAGTGCTTAGCCTCTGTATGATGTGAAAGAGAATGGCCTTGGGCAGGTCAAATGCACCATGTGCAATGCGTGTCCATTGTTTACAGCCCCCATAACCCTTTTGTAGAACTTTACCAGATTAAATAGACAAAATCTGATCTTCACAAAGCCACACTGTTGGAATAAAGTCTAATAAGATTCTTGATACTGTCATTTATGAAGTCAGTTATAATATGTTCCATGGCTTTGCAGAGGGGGCTTACAAGGTTGGTAGGTCTGTAATTACCATGGTCAGTTGTAAGTTCACTCTTATGATGGAGGATGACTACTGCACCACAGCACTCATCAGGGACCAATCCAGTCTTTAAACTTAAACAGATTGTACTCAGTTTTGTGTAATACTGCTGCTGACTGTCTTAGGTAGGTCACCTGTGCATCTGTTGCCATCTGCATTACTATACCTCCTTCCCAATGCAGTATCCCTTTCTGTATAAAGCTGATCCTAACTGGCCTAACTATGCACTCTGTTCATGTGCTACCACTGTCACAGATGTCTTTGCTGTTATAGCACCTACATGGTGTCTCTCATTCCTGTATCATCCCTAACATTACCGCACACTTCCCTTGTCAGCCTGCCAATGCACACTACCTCACTGGCCATCCAACCACCTATACTACTGTTGGAACACATGGCATATAATGGCCATGAGATTGAAGGGCAGATGGATGATGCCTCATATGATTGGGTTGTATTACCAACATGTATGTATATATCCCATATGTATTCAGTGTATAATGCTGGGACATTGCACATTTGGCATGGTCTCCTAGGAGCAATGCCAGTCAAACACATACAGGCCATCACTGTCACCTGCAGCTAACATTGCCCATGCTAGCAGGTACATGCTCAGAGGCTGGTGGCATCAGGCTTTAGACCTTGACTTGTCACTCCTTAGCCATGTGCACATGCTACCAGTGATGACTTTTAGGTAGCATGAATCATGCCATGCAGCCGCATATAATTCTGTAGCACAGCAGTATAATGCCCCTGTATTGCCTTTGTTTTGTTATACTATATACAACTTTATTTTACTCTTTCAAGGTCTGTGCGGTCTAAGTATACATGACAGTGCTGATAATATTTTAATTGTTTTTCACTGTTCATTCTGATCCATTTAATTTGTCTATTATTGTTTTGCTTCACTCCATTTATTTGCATATTTTATGCAGTGTCCTATGGGACAGTAGTTGGGGTTAGGGGACAGTCACACTACAGCGCACTTGCCTTGCCATCACCTGTTGGGTACCCAGCAGTCTCCAGGGCTGCATGTCTGCAGGGTGTAATGTACATTTCCCCAGGGAGGTGACCTTGGGGGATCACTGTCACCATCTGGGAACATTGATGGGTGACACCAGTGGGTCCCAATGGATCACTCAGAAGTGGAGGGCCATTAGATGGCAGTGATGGACCAGTGGCTGGACTCCTGGATTGGCCACCTTGAGTGCATCATTAGTGCTGTATATAGTTATTTAATAGTCACCTGAAATAGTCATGTATAACTTGGCGAAACAGTTGTGCTTGCTTATATTATTAACTTTAACTGTTCTATCCCCCCATTGCATTTTAATATTTAAAATTATCAGGGCAGTGAAAGGGTACTTGTTAGTAACTAAATAATCTGAACAAATGAATGAAACAAACTCTCCGCCCCCACCAGAAAACTATACCTAAGTATATGCAGTGTCATTCAATCAGTGTTACCAGAACTGCTTGTACCTGATGCCCCATTTCGCTAATGTGCATCATAAAACTTAGTCCGAGTTTACAGGATTAATTCACCAGATTTTAACTACACCAGAACGTCACGTATCAAACGGAACACTCTCCGTCACTGCCAAAACAGATATGCTTGCTGGCACTAACTCGAATAAGGCACAAAAGTTAGTTAATCCACAACGAAATTTAATCACCCTCGAAGAAGAACAACAGTAAACCTTAAAAACACTTATGACAGTTAAGCGCTTTCATCCGCAAAAATGCAGACTTCTTCAGAACTACTGAAAACATAACAAAACAGTTCTTTTAAAAACTTTTTGGCGCCAAAACTCAAACAGACTTTTAAAGTGACAGTGCTCACATACTCAAATGTATTTGATACATTAATGTATACATACTTTCAAACTATTATATGCATTATGCCTTAATACATAACTAAATTATCAATATAATAATAAGATATTATAAAAATGATTTTTATAAAAATTATTACTTATAAAATTGATTTATATATATAGATACAAATGAATGAATTATTAATTAAATAAAAAATAGCTGAATGTTCCATAAATAAACCTTCCTGTTTTTTTCTAATAAAAATGATACTATAATAAAACTAATTCATTAATTATAAATATAATTCATTAATTATGAAGATCAGAGTGTAAAAAGAAAAGGCTTTATGGAAATAAAATCATTAATACCCATAAGAACCCGTAAGCAAGCATATCTGTTTTGGCAGTGACGGAGAGTGTTCCGTTTGATATGTGACTTTCTGGTGTTGTTTTTGTGCGTTGCAGATTTTAACTAGTAAGACAGGGCTTACTGAATCCCTAAATGTCGAAGCATAGTGTGTGCCGATAGTTGGAAGTGTGATCCTTTAGTAACTTGAAACTGTATTTGACATTTAATATTGGGCACTTGTACTTCCTAAAGGCATAATAGTGTCCGAATAATAATCAATGATGGTCAAAAACAGAAAAATTAATGAAATGTGAAGTAGTAATCCTATTCTCCATTACAAAATAGCAAGACTAGGCTATTAATAAAACTCTAAGTGCATATTATTCTGGTGCATCTATGAAGTATATAAATAGGAAGATTGTAGCTTTCAAATTCAAAACAAACAGATAAAATGAGTGTAGCCACTCAAGGTCCTTCACATGCCCAATAGTGATATCAGTTTATAGCAGTCTATGGGCAGCAGGCTAGGAATAAATATTGGTAATTCTGCCAACCCAGTACTTACCTGAGGGCTATCAGATGGCAGAAATACAAACTCATTAGTATCTATGATCATTCTGATGGAGACCCTTGTACTCAAAAACAAAGCAAACCAATTTAGTGAGCAAATAATTTGGTTTAGAATATATATAAAGTGCAAAGAATATACCCCCCCGGACAGTAAGGGGAATCAGTTATCAATTCCATAACACCATTCTAACTTTTTTAACCACTTGTCTTGCCTAGAATATGAGATAGTCGATGAAAGGAGACATTGGGATTCACATAGCATGACCCCTTGTACTATAAAATGTAGGCATTAATCTGACACGGCATGTTACTTGTTATAAAAACTCATACTTCTCACTCAATGACATACCAAATATTTTGCATTCATTTGTTCATTTAGCTGCTCCAGGATACAGTTTGATGTCCTCTGCTGCAGGTACAAATAATTTAACAAACTAGATGTGATAAACAGAGCCAATTAGCCATATTAACTAACAGAGCAGGAGCATTGCAATAATATGTAACAAACTGTCAACAATATGTAACAAACTGTCAACAATATGTAACAAACTGTCAATAATATGTAACAAACTGTCAACAATATGTAACAAACTGTCAGTAATATGTAACAAACTGTCAACAATATGTAACAAACTGTCAATAATATGTAACAAACTGTCAACAATATGTAACAAACTGTCAATAATATGTAACAAACTGTCAATAATATGTAACAAACTCTTGTTAGCTGTCATCAAAACACTGAGAACCAAATGTGCAAGACATACAGACACTGACCTATTATGAATAACGAAAAAAGATGGAATGAATGCTTATAGAGTTATTTAATGCTGTATAACATTGGGTCCAACCAACCATTTTGGACATCAACTACTGCCACATAGGACACTGCTTAAAATGTACAAATAAACGGAGTGAAGCGAAACAAGAAAGGGCAAATTTAAAGAAAAATGGATAGGAATAAGCAGTGAAAAACAATAAAAAATTATCAGCACTGCGATATATACTTAAACCATACAGACCCTGGAGGAGTAAAATAAAGTTATATACAGTTTGCCAAAACAAAGGCAATATGGGGCATTATACTGCTGCGTGGCCATATTCCTGAATATTGGGCTGGGGCTGGTAGAATGGTTAAGGTTTTAACCTTGCAGTCACAAGATGCAGAGTTTGATTCTCACCTTTGAAAGGGAAATTGGCTAGACGGAAAATAGCCCATAAAGCAGACGGCCTAGAACTTGCCTATAAATGTATTAAAAATGTAAAAACAAAGCAAATGACGTGCAGAGCAAGGGATAAATCCTCCGTTGCTGAAGAAATATAAATAACAGAAATAATGTAGCGAACAAGCAACGGAATGAACCAGGCACAAACCAAGCCGAAATGGACAAACACAGTTACTATTTCTTCCTGCCAGTCACAAAAGCATAAATTCTTCCAGTGATGAAAACACAAAATCTTCCAGTGGTAAAAACAATCCAAAAAATTTATTGTAACGAAGGGTAAGCACTTTCGCAGTTAAGCTTCATCAGACCAAATACAAAATACTAAAATGCACTCCATATAAATACATAATATTAAAGCATCACCCAATCACAAGAGCACATTAATTAAGGTCATTGAAACTAAAAGGTAACATCCTCTGCAAGTGCTATGCAAGCAAAGAAATCTACATAAAATAAAATAAATGTACAAGGGCAATCTAAGTAATATATGTAATATATATAAATAAATAAATAAATATGCACATACATAAAAACATACTGCTCTAATAATGCCCTCATATACAAAAATAAAACACATGAAAAATAAAGAAAATAATAAAAATAGAAATAGAACAAAAAGTACTGTGAACTATTCACTTCTGAAGTCTTCTTTTCTTTAACAAGGGCTTAATAGAAGCCCTCTCATTCAGGCCTTTCCCTCTATCAGCACGAAGCATAATGATCCAACTAGTCTCCCTATGTTCCGTGTGTGTAATAATATCACCTTCCCTAATACTAGGAGAAACAGTCTCAATAACCCTAAAATTAAATGTATGAGATTCCCCCAGTTCCAAAACATGTTTTGAGAGTGCGTTGTGTAAAGAACCTTTCCTGATATGATAGATATGCTCCCTCATTCTATCACGAAGCACCTGTTGGTCTTACCAACATAAAAGGAGCTGCAGGCAATGCACTCTGCTAAATAAACAACATGGGGGGAGGGGTCATACAATTTCCATGGGCATGAAAGGTAAATTCTCTGCAAAGATCTGGATGATAAAAAATATCAGAGGTGTTAATAAAAGAACAAAAATTACAATCACCACAGGGCATAGTTAACCAAGGAGTAGAGGCCATAATACTAGAACCTCTGTCATAGCAAAGGATCCTCTTCAAATTTTTTCGGTTCTTAAATCTAAACCTAGGTTTGTCACCCACAATCTTACTAATATCATCATCAACCTGTAAAATGGGCCAATGCAGGAAAAATAAACTAGTGATATCTCTGTGATCACTGGTTTAAAGAAGAGGGATCCTAACTCCACTTATACTGGGCCCACTATCACTAGTTGCACCTAACTCATATGTTGGTCCTAGTATTAGGGAAGGTGATATTATTACACATACGAAACATAGGGAGACTTGTTGGATCATTATGCTTCGTGCTGATAGAGGGAAAGGCCTGAATGAGAGGGCTTCTATTAAGCCCTTGTTAAAGAAAAGAAGACTTCAGAAGTGAATAGTTCACAGTACTTTTTGTTCTATTTCTATTTTTATTATTTTCTTTATTTTTCATGTGTTTTTATTTTTGTATATGAGAGCATTATTAGAGCAGTATGTTTTTATGTATGTGTACATTTATTTATTTATTTATATATATTACATATATTACTTAGATTGCCCTTGTACATTTATTTTGTTTTATGTAGATTTCTTTGCTTGCATAGCACTTGCAGAGGATGTTACCTTTTAGTTTCAATGACCTTAATGAATGTGTTCTTGTGATTGGGTGAAGTTTTAATATTATGTATTTATATGGAGTGCATTTTAGTATTTTGTATTTGGTCTGATGAAGCTTAACTGTGAAAGCGCTTACCCTTCGTTACAATAAATTTTTTGGATTGTTTTTACCACTGGAAGATTTTGTGTTTTCATCACTGGAAGAATTTATGCTTTTGTGACTGGCAGGAAGAAATAGTAACTGTGCTTGTCCATTTCAGCTTGGTTTGTGCCTGGTTCATTCCGTTGCTTGTTCGCTACATTATTTCTACTAAAAATGTAAGACATGACTACAAAAAAGAAAGCATTCTTAAAATCTCACATGAACAAGCATTTTTGCTATGATACCATCATTAATGTTACACCGACAAAAACAAGTTATTCCTGTAACTGGTATCCTGTAAAGGAACAGTAACCCACTAGGTAGTATAAAGGGTGCATAACATACTGAACTAAAGTGACAACATATGAACAAATTAGAGTTTAAGAATGAAGTTCAAATACATCAAAACAGTTTTTTTTTTGCAGATATGTGAAAGTTGAATGTTTTGTTGGCTTTATAGTCTGGCCTGTTGCAGGAAAACACAACAGATGGTTATGATAAATGAATGTGTCATCATATTGAATCTGTAACTGGAGGTCTGATACCATACTAAAAAATTTCATTCCTATTCCTTTTTTGTAGCTCAGTATTAATTGTAATGCTGGGCGACCATGGTGGTGCAGCAGTTAGCATTGTCGCCTTACAGCAAGAGGTTCTCCAGTTCAATTCTTGGCTGGGGTGCCTTCTGTGCGGAGTCTGCATGTTCTCCCTGTGGTCGCGTGGGTTTCCTCTGGGTGCTCCGGTTTCCTCCCACATCCCAAAGACATGCAGTAGGTGGATTGGACACACTAAATTGGCCCTAGGTGTGAGTCCGTGTGTGTGTGTGCCTTCTGTGGAAGGTTGGGCGTTGGGCTGGCAACTCTCGACACTGTAAAACTTCATGAGCTGACAGATGATCCGCTGTGGTGACCCCTAACCGGGAAAAGCCGAAAGAAGAAGAGTATTAATTGTAATGCTGAAGTCTTTCTGCTGGATTGACTTTTGTTTCTGTCAGCAAACAGAACATAAAAAGGATTATCTGCACTAAGAAAGTCTTACATAGATTATGTGAAGATTGTGTGTTATGTGTATGTGTGTGGGGGGGCAAGAATATTTTAGGTCTATCATATAAGTAGGAAACATTTTGGAAGATCTTGCTGTGTGTGCATGGATCTTCTTCTAATACTTGGATGGCCATATCATTGAATTTCATTATTATGAGACAAAAATCTTGAAAACAAAATTACAGAAAGGTGAATTTTTCCCAGGGCAAGTAAACATTTGCCCAAGCTTCAATGAAACACACACAGGAGTAAATACAACCGACTTAGGTGGGTAGCACCATTCCAGGATCACACTAGAAAAGAGCATGTTGGACGAGTTGGGAAAAATTCACCATTTGGGTGTTTCGTTTACACAATTTTCATGAAAATGAAATTCGATGATATGGCCATTCTAGTATTAGATGATGGGACACAGGA